>NW_024060197.1:0-234247 GCF_016432855.1 Salvelinus namaycush
GGTGAGAAGGGGAGAGGAGGTACTGTTTGTCTCCGTTCCACTCAGAGGACTCTACCTTCTGTTATCAAGTGGGTGTTTCCACCATATTTAGTATAGCAGTCATTTCAGTGAAGGGAAGTGAACAAGTGCACACTTTAGGAGAAAGGAGAGATAATTTGGACAATGCTTCTTTCTAGTCCTAAAGTCCTGCGTCTGTGTCACCAATTACCACCTAGTGGCCATAAGAGGAACTGTCCTGTCAGTGTGTTTTTACTGCTGGCTCAAAACAACACATGACCTGCATACATGATATGATTCATGTGTGAGTACTAAAAGCATGTGAATATAGTATATTAAAGTATATTTGTTATATATGTTTAATGTTTTATCACATTGTTTACTGTAGCGTTAAGAACCATGAAAAACAACCCCAGACCATTATTCCTCCTCCACCAAACTTTACAGTTGGCACTATGCATTGGGGCAGGTAGAGTTCTCCTGGCACCCGCCAAACCCAGATTTGTCTGTCAGACTCCCAGATGGTGAAGCGTGATTCATCACTCCAGAGAACGTGTTTCCACTGCACCAGAGTCTAATTTCGGCAATCTTTACACCACTCCAGGCATCCCTTGGTATTTCCTATGGTGATCTTAGGCTTGTGTGTGGCTGCTCGCCATGGAAACCCATTTCATGAAGCTCCCAACGAATAGTTATTGTGCTGACGTTGGAACCGTTTGGAACTCGTTAGTGAGTGTTGTAACCGAGGACAGATGATTTTGTACGGTTTCAGCACTCGTGGTCCCGTTCTGTGAGCTTGTGTTGCCTACCACTTCGCGGTTGAGCCGCTGTTGCTCCTAGACGCTTCCACTTCACAATAACAGCACTTACAGTTGACCGGGGCAGCTCTAGCAGGACAGACATCTGACCATCTGAAAATTAGCATCCTATGATGGTGCCATGTTGAAAATCACTGAGCTCTTCATTAAGGACATTCTACTGCCAATGTTTGTCTATGGAGATTGCATGGCTGTGTGCTTGATTTAATACATCTGTCAGGAAGACGTGTGGCTGAAATAGAATCCAATAATTTGAAGGGGTGTCCAGATACTTTTGTATATATAGTGTATGTACACATGGGTGTTGTTGCACCATACCAACGATAAGCCTGTCTTCCCATCACATCATGAAAGGTCATGTTGATGTTCATTTAACCTCTGTCTCTCTCTTCCTCTGACTCCTCCCTTTCTCCTCTGTCTCTCTCTTCCTCTGACTCCTCCCTTTCTCCGCTGTCTCTCTCTTCCTCTGACTCCTCCCTTTCTCCTCTCTCTCTCTTCCTCTGACTCCTCCCTTTCTCCTTTGTTTCTCTCTATCTCTCTGTCTCTTTCTCTCTCTTTCTCCTCTGTCTCTCTCTTTCTCCTCAGATCTCCAGGCTCAAAGCATCAGTCCACCAGGTAGGTAGAGTATAAATCTACAGTGATTATAGCAGTTCAATATTAGTCAACTTTATTATCCCACATGGAGAAATTCATGTGTCCATACAAACCATTCTAAAACCCAATAACAATTAGTGTTTTATGGAACTATTAATACTTGTCAACCACAAATCATTACTGCTGTTAGAATAACAGAATCACTGTCATCATCTGTCCTCACCACTGTGTTTTCCTCTCTGCTGTTTACAGCTGAACTCTCAGTCAGACTGGTGAATGGAACCACTTCCTGTTCTGGGACAGTGGAAGTCTTCTTTGAAGGAAAGTGGTCAGGTCTATGTCCTGGGTGGTGGAGCATGAGAGATACTAAGGTTGTGTGTAGAGAGCTGGACTGTGGGAATCCTGTAGCTGAATCTAGAGGACCTCTGATTGAATATGGAAGAAGAGGAGTCACACTATATAGGAGATGCAGCGGACATGAGTCTTCTATTAGACAGTGTGACATCATAGGAGAATATTCTGGTGACTGTGATGGTGATGGTGAATATTATCGTCATGTGATCTGTTCAGGTAAGAGACTGGTCATATTGAGAGATTTATTTGTACATTATACAATATTACCATGTATCATGTTTGATGTGTTTTTATTTCATTTAAATAGAGGGAGAGATGTCAGATGTATTTAAACATTATATTTGTATTGGTTTATGGGAGATGTTCATGGGCAGATCATTGTAGTTCAGATGGTACTGAAGTGAAGCTGCCTGATGGATGTCCAGCTGTTTATTTTCTATAAAGTGAAGTGAACTTATTCCTGTCTCCTGCCTGCATTATTCCCAACCCGATCCTGAGTGACTAAGAACCCATTTCTACCTCTTACAGTATCAAACATAGCAAACTACAATCTTTTATCCAACATATTTGTGTTTAGTCCTTGACAGTGTCATCAACAAAACTGATTGAATGTTGTGGTGTAAATTCTAATCAGTAATGAGGAGAGACCAGCCAATCACCAATCAGGATATAACTTTGTTCAGAGCCTATAACATCGATTCATTACTGCATTAATGAAGCTTGTCGACGACCCACCAGGTGATTCGTTAAGAAGCCCTACGAGTGGATTTGAGTCACAGCATTTTAAAGTCCATCCTCCTGGATGTTCATGAAAAACAAGGTTAACATTTGTATGAAAGGAAGCATCTGACGTGAAGGATGTAGCTGCAGTAGTGTGGAGACAGATGGGATGTGGCTCCACTGTTTCAGTACCACCTGGAAACACCACTAGAGGGTTTAGAGTTCACTGTTCTGGGTCTGAGTCTTCACTGAGGGAGTGTTGGAGAAGTTATGTTCTCCTTCCTGGACTCTACATGGCCAAAAATATGTGGACATTTGTGGATTTGGCTATTTCAGCCACACTCATTGCTGACAGGTGTAAAAAATTGAGCACACAGCCATGCAATTTCCATAGACAAATATTGTCAGTAGAATGGCCTCACTGAAGATATCAGTGACTTAACGTGGCACGTCTAGGAGCAACAACGGCTCAGCCGTGAAGTGGTAGACAACACAAGCTCACAGAACGGATCGCCGAGTGTTGAACCACGTAGAGCGTAAAAATAATCCTCTGTTGTAAAACTCACTGCTGAGTTTCACATACTTTTGTCCATGTATTATATCTCCTTCCTGGACTCACAGTGATCTGCTCAGGAAATATCAACATATTATAATTATATTCAACTGATTTCCTTCATTCATACAACTTCCTCTGCACCTCTCATGATGACTGTTTAGAAGATCTCCTGGTCCAGCCTGATATCTCCCTGACTGACTCAATGGGAGGGGTCTCCAGGGGCCACCAGGGGCCCGAGGTGTTCAGGGGCTACAGCTTCACCATCACCTGCTCCACTCAGCCACAGTACCCAGGAGGCTCCTTCCTCCTCACGTTCACCGGCTCCAACAGAACTCAGACCCAGCCAGCTGTCAATCACTCTGCTGCCTTCCTCTTCCCTGCTGCAGATGACTCCCACCAAGGGACCTACAGCTGTGTTTATGACAATTATGTTTTCTCTCATAACTTCTCCTCTGAGAGTGAGCTCCTCTCCCTCACCATCACAGGTAACTGAACATGAACCAGACTTATAACTTTGTCATTGACAGATTTCCCACAGATCTATGTGATGATGATCAGTCTCCTCATCAAAGGTGTTTCTGTTAGTAGCCTCTCCTCTGCCAGCCTTCATCATCAGACACGTTGTAGTGCTGCTGCTCCTACTGACAGCCATCACCACCTCCTACCTGTACTACAAGGTAAAGACATTTACTCAGACGTTACAAGTCATTTAAACTAGAGGGAGAGGGTGAGGGGGAGAGGGAGGGAGAGAGAATGGAGATACTGGAGAGTAAATGTCTGACTGTTGGTGCTGTGTCTCCCTAGCCCACCAGGAGGCAGAAGAGAGTGAACAGGGTGAGCAGCATGGATCTTTACGTCAATGCCATGGAGATGGTCTCTCTGAGCTCCAGAGCTGAAGCTGGACCGGGAGAGGAGAGAGCAGCCCAGGGGACGGAGTAGGAGTAGAATGAAGCTGACCCTACATGCTGATCTTAGGTCAGTTTTGTGTTTTAAATCGATGGTCAGCAGTGGACTGGTGTTTAAAATGTGGTGACAAACCTGAAGTGGTTCTAATTTTAATAACAAGTTCAGAATTAGTTTATCTTTCTAGAACCTTGGAAGAAATCTAAAAGGAGAGACTGCAACCACCATTATTCCTTTTAGTTTGTTTTTTACCACCAGGGTAACATGGGGTTCTGGGTAACGTGGGGTTCTGGGTAACGTGCGGTTCTGGGTAACGTGGGGTTTTGGGTAACATGGGGTTCTGGGTAACGTGCGGTTCTGGGTAACGTGGGGTTTTGGGTAACATGGGGTTCTGGGTAACATGGGGTTTTGGGTAATATGCGGTTCTGGGTAACGTGGGGTTTTGGTAACATGGGGTTTTGGCAACATGGGGTTTTGGGTAACATGCGGTTCTGGGTAACGTGGGGTTCTGGGTAACGTGGGGTTTTGGTAACATGGGGTTTTGGTAACATGGAGTTTTGGTCACATGGGGTTCTGGGTAACGTGGGGTTTTGGTAACAGGGGGTTTTGGTAACATGGGGTTTTGGGTAACATGGGGTTTTGGTAACATGGGGTTCTGGGTAACGTGGGGTTTTGGTAACATGGGGTTTTGGGTAACATGGGGTTCTGGGTAACATGGGGTTTTGGGTAACATGGGGTTCTGGGTAACATGGGGTTTTGGGTAACATGGGGTTTGGGTAACATGGGGTTTTTGGTAACATGGGGTTCTGGGTAACATGGGGTTTTGGGTAACATGGGGTTTGGGTAACATGGGGTTTTGGTAACATGGGGTTTTAATTATTTTAAGAGAGTAGCTCATTACATCTGACTTGTGTTCCAGACTGTATTGCTTTTTGCTTTTGTCTTAATGTCTTTAGTCTTTGTCTTTATCTTATTTAGTGTCTCTTAGAATCTTTATCTTATTTAGTGTCTCTTAGATTCTTTATCTTATTTAGTGTCTCTTAGATTCTTTATCTTATTTAGTGTCTCTTAGATTCTTTATCTTATTTAGTGTCTCTTAGATTCTTTATCTTATTTAGTGTCTCTTAGATTCTTTATCTTATTTAGTGTCTCTTAGATTATTTATCTTATTTAGTGTCTCTTAGATTCTTTATCTTATTTAGTGTCTCTTAGATTCTTTATCTTGAAGTGTCTCCATTATTAGTTCATGTATTATTATAATCATCTGTTCATTCTTTGTATTTTGAAACATTTTTTAATAAAGGGGTTTGTTGTTATTGTTTACCTCTCATGATGTTGTTGATTATAAATGTTATGATATTGATTATGATGTAGATTATTGTTATGATGTTGTTAGTAGTATATAGATAATGATGTTATTGATTATAAATGTTATGATATTGATTATGATGTAGATTATTGTTATGATGTTGTTAGTAGTATATAGATAATGATGTTATTGATTATAAATGTTATGATATTGATTATGATGTAGGTTATTGTTATGATGTTGTTAGTAGTATATAGATAATGATGTTATTGATTATAAATGTTATGATATTGATTATGATGTAGATTATTGTAATGATGTTGTTAGTAGTATATAGATAATGATGTTATTGATTATAAATGTTATGATATTGATTATTGATTATGATGTAGATTATTGTTATGATGTTTCTCTCTAAACTGTCATGTAATTAACTGAATGCTTTTAATAAAATGACAGGCTGTCAGTCTTGTGTGATTCCCCTCTTGGACAGACTACAACATGAATTAACTGGTCATACATTTGGCAGGAGGTTAGGAAGTGCATCTCCGTTTCCACCTCATTTTGTGGGCTGTGTGCACATAGCCTGTCTTCTCTTGAGAGCCAGGTACCCACCTGTATATAGTCCTGCTACTGTTATTTTACTGCTGCTCTTTAATTACTTGTTATTTTAATTTCCTATTCTTTCCATATTTTTTTTAACTGCATTGTTGGTTAGGGGCTCATAACTAATACAATTTGATTTGATTTGAGGTCTGCCTACGGCGGCCTTTCTCAATAGCAAGGCTAACTCACTGAGTCTGTACATAGTCAAAGCTTTTTTTAAGTTTGGGTCAGTGACAGTGGTCAGGTATTCTGCCACTGTGTACTCTCTGTTCAGGGATAAATAGCATTCTAGTTTGCTCTTTTTTTGTTGTTAATTCTTTCAAATGTGTCAAGTAATTATCTTTTTGTTTTCTCATGATTTGGTTGGGTCTAATATGTTTGCTGTTCTGGGGCTCTGTGGGGTCTGTTTGTGTTTGTGAACAGAGCCCCAGAGCCCCAGTGTAAATGCAGAGCCAACTACTCCATGTCTGATCAGGGTCCAGAAGTCACCCACCAACCCTGGAGAGATACAGTCACCCAACAACCCTGGAGAGATACAGTCACCCACCAACCCTGGAGAGATACAGTCACCCACCAACCCTGGAGAGATACAGTCACCCACCAACCCTGGAGAGATACAGTCACCCACCAACCCTGGAGAGATACAGTCACCCACCAACCCTGGAGGGATACAGTCACCCACCAACCCTGGAGGGATACAGTCACCCACCAACCCTGGAGAGATACAGAGTTTGCAGGATTTTGTTCCAGACCACCAGTGAAACGCCTGACAGGAATTAGTATGGAAACTCATGCTATAACCTACGCCTTCACCAATCCAATGCTTTTACACTGCATGGGGTGTAGTGAACGAGTGCACATGTCAGGAAGCAGTAAATACTTTTGGGACGCACCCCTGGCCCAGGCCGGAGGTACTCCAAATTGACCACTTGGCAAAGGGAGCCTATAAATTCTGTGGTGCTCTATTCTGGAATAATAACTGGCGTTTGTCGCCCCCTTGTGGAAATAACCTCTTATTGATCTGGCTCTATATAGAGACCTCTGCAGTTTGTACCTCGCAGCTCACTACAAATATTCGAGGTTAAACTCTTATATTACTGTTCTGCTAGCAGCAGGATAATATGCTGGCACCACAACAGAAGATTATTTTCTTCTAAATAAGAGTCCCCCTGCAAAGACAAGCTCAACTTTGAGAATATCGATTATTTTACTGCTGTAGTGGAGTACAACACTTTTTCACAGCATTGCAACCACTTTAGAAACAAATAAATTGATAATTTGACATATTTTGATATTGTGTTATTTAGACCAGCATTTCTTTTGAAAGTTTCCAAACTAAATACTGGTATGTTGAAAGCTGTTGTGTAGGTCAGTGGTGTAGTGCTGCCTGGAGAAGTGGGTACACAGTACTCTAATTTAGTAAAACATTTTCCAAACGGCCCAGCGAAGGAAAGGCACCCTGTGTGAAAAGCATGAGAAACAGTGATATACACTCTGAATGACCTAAAATGATGAATCCCATATTGGTCTTTCACAGTCAGGCCAACCCAAGCTGTACTGTTCAGTAGGATAATAGTAGACCAACCCAAGCTGTACTGTTCAGTAGGATAATAGTAGACCAACCCAAGCTGTACTGTTCAGTAGGATAATAGTAGAACAACCCAAGCTGTACTGTTCAGTAGGATAATAGTAGACCAACCCAAGCTGTACTGTTCAGTAGGATAATAGTAGACCAACCCAAGCTGTACTGTTCAGTAGGATAATAGTAGACCAACCCAAGCTGTACTGGTCAGTAGGATAATAGTAGACCAACCCAAGCTGTACTGTTCAGTAGGATAATAGTAGGATAATAGTAGGATAATAGTAGGCCAACCCAAGCTGTACTGTTCAGTAGGATAATAGTAGGATAATAGTAGACCAACCCAAGCTGTACTGTTCAGTAGGATAATAGTAGACCAACCCAAGCTGTACTGTTCAGTAGGATAATAGTAGGCCAACCCAAGCTGTACTGTTCAGTAGGATAATAGTAGGATAATAGTAGACCAACCCAAGCTGTACTGGTTAGTAGGATAATAGTAGACCAACCCAAGCTGTACTGTTTAGTAGGATAATAGCAGACCAACCCAAGCTGTACTGGTCAGTAGGATAATAGTAGACCAACCCAAGCTGTACTGGTTAGTAGGAAAATAGTAGACCAACCCAAGCTGTACTGGTCAGTAGGATAACAGTAGACCAACCCAAGATGTACTGTTCAGTAGGATAATAGTAGGATAATAGTAGACCAACCCAAGCTGTACTGGTCAGTAGGATAATAGTAGACCAACCAAGCTGTACTGTTTAGTAGGATAATAGTAGACCAACCCAAGCTGTTCTGGTCAGTAGGATAATAGTAGACCAACCCAAGCTGTACTGGTCAGTAGGATAATAGTAGACCAACCCAAGCTGTACTGTTCAGTAGGATAATAGTAGACCAACCCAAGCTGTACTGTTCAGTAGGATAATAGTAGACCAACCCAATCTGTACTGTTCAGTAGGATAATAGTAGACCAACCCAAGCTGTACTGTTCAGTAGGATAATAGTAGGATAATGGTAGACCAACCCAAGCTGTACTGTTCAGTAGGATAATAGTAGACTTCCCAAGCTGTACTGGTCAGTAGGATAATAGTAGGCCAATCTAACCTGTACTGCTCAGTAGGATAATAGTAGACCAACCCAAGCTGTACTGCTCAGTAGGATAATAGTAAACCAACCCAAGCTGTACTGTTCAGTAGGATAATAGTAGACCAACCCAAGCTGTACTGTTCAGTAGAATAATAGTAGACCAACCCAAGCTGTACTGGTCAGTAGGATAATAGTAGACCAACCCAAGCTGTACTGGTCAGTAGGATAATAGTAGACCAACCCAAGCTGTACTGTTCAGTAGGATAATAGTAGACCAACCCAAGCTGTACTGGTCAGTAGGATAATAGTAGACCAACCCAAGCTGTACTGGTCAGTAGGATAATAGTAGACCAACCCAAGCTGTACTGGTCAGTAGGATAATAGTAGACCAACCCAAGCTGTACTGTTCAGTAGGATAATAGTAGACCAACCTAAGCTGTACTGGTCAGTAGGATAATAGTAGACCAACCCAAGCTGTACTGGTCAGTAGGATAATAGTAGACCAACCCAAGCTGTACTGGTCAGTAGGATAATAGTAGACCAACCGAAGCTGTACTGGTCAGTAGGATAATAGTAGACCAACCCAAGCTGTACTGTTCAGTAGGATAATAGTAGGCCTTTTATTGAAACAGAGAAACTGAGTCCGAAATTCTCAAATTCAGAATTTTTCTCATTTTTTCGGGTTTTTGTTCTCAAAGTCAGACTTTTTTTAAACAGAAAAACAATGCAATTGTTCTAAGTCCACAACAATACTTAAACCAATCAGGAGACCACTTTTGAGGTTTGGGGAAAATCTAAGAAATTTACATTTTTGAGAGTAGTTCCCCTTTAATTCAAGTGTGCAGGCACCTAGCACTATTGTTGGATTAGCAGTGTTTCTTTCGTGCAGGAACCTAGCAATATTGTTGGATTAGCAGTGTTAATATAGTACAGAAATCTTATGTTTATTTGACTCTGATGATAAAGAAATAGAAAATATTCCTGTAAAGGACTGTGTTAAATATTTAGGAATACATCTGTCAAAAAACCACAGTCAGACAACATATGAATTTCTCTCCTAAAATTAAGAAAACCAAAAATATATTTAATAATTGTCTACAAAGAGATCTTTCTATACTTGGGAGAGTACTTCTGTCCAAGGCAGAGGGACTGTCTGGTTTTGTGTACCCCTCATCTTTGTTTGTAAATCCTGCTACTTGTAAAGAGATCAACAAGACCTTTCTTGACTTCATCTGGAAAAAAAAGTCTCACAAACTAAAGAAGTCAGTCCTCTGTAATAAAAGAGCTGAAGGAGGTCTGGAAGTGTTGGACTTTGTGACATAAATAACACTTTCAAGATCAACTGGTTGACAAGATGTTTGATCAATACTGATTCAATATGGTATTTCATTCCAAATAATGTGTTTCATAAGTTGGGAGGTCTTCAATTTTTACTCCAATGTCATTATATTCCTGAAAGATTACCCGCTAAATTGGCTAGGTTTCACCAACAAGCTTTAAGGCCTGGAAAATATGTTTCCTACACAATTTTTCCCCACATAAAGCTCTTTTGTGGAATAATTCAGACATAACTGTAAGGAATAAGTCATTGTTCTACCCCAGCTGGCATGAGAGGAATATTGACTTTGTTCTTGATGTTTTTGACAACAGAGGTAATATTCTTACATATGAACAATTTATAACATTGAAAGAGTTTCCAATTCCTTTCAGTGTTTATTTCTGTGATCAAAGCCGTTCCCAGTGGTCTAACTACACTCATGAAAACTCATCTTAGCTTTGGTAATGATCACAAAGATTATCCAGAACTCAGATTGGAAGGCGTGGGCTTACTTGAGAAATCTTGTTGTAATAAATATATAAGACAAATTCTTCATTCACAAAACCAACTTCCACCGAGAGGAAAATGTTTCTGGAACATGCTTATTATTCCTGACATTGTCTGGAAAAATGCCTGGTTAAGGCCTTACAAATATTGTATACCAAACAAAGTTAAGGAAGTGCACTTTAAAATTTTACATAAGATACTGTATAACCATGTAATTCTATGATATCCAAATTTGTGGCTGTTGATGATATCTGCGTTTTCTGTGAAAAAAAGGTGAGAATCTGTCCCACTTGTTCTTTAATGTAAATTTGTGTCAGAATTTTGGGAAAACCTTGAAAAATACTTATTTACCATTATGAACACGACCCATGTTTTTGACATGAAAGATATAATATGTTACTATTGCAATGATAACAAGACCATTGAAATGATTGTTCATTTTTTTTTATTCTTGTTGCCAAATACTTTATACACAAACAAAAATTCCAAAATTCTACACCAAAATTACACATTTCTCGGATTGAATGTAACTATTTTAGGGCCTCCCGGGTGGCGCAGTGGTCGTCCGGGTTAGGGAGGGTTTGGCCGGTAGGGATTCCCTTGTCTCATCGCGCTCCAGCGACTCCTGTGGCGGGCTGGGCGCAGTGCGCGCTAACCAAGGGGGCCAGGTGCACGGTGTTTCCTCCGACACATTGGTGCGGCTGGCTTCCGGGTTGGAGGCGCGCTGTGTTAAAGAAGCAGTACGGCTTGGTTGGGTTGTGCCTCGGAGGACGCATGGCTTTCGACCTTCGTCTCTCCCGAGCCCGTACGGGAGTTGTAGCGATGAGACAAGATAGTAATTACTAGCGATTGGATACCACGAAAATTGGGGAGAAAAGGGGATACAATTTATTAAAAAAAAAAAAAAAAAAAAATGAATGCCCGCCAGTAAGCCCATTTTATTAAAACATTAATCCTAGTGAATAACAACAACAATAACATCTTCCTGAATCATTATAGATTTTTTCAGAGTGATTACAACTACACTAGAATAGTTCATTATTTATATTTTTTGTATGTTTTAGTATTTTCTTGTTAATACCTGCGTTCTGTTTTGTATGATGTAACAATGTAAATTGTAGATCTGCATTTTGAATAAAAAAATATAGAAATCAAATCAAATCTAAAAAGAGGCACTTCTGCTGCGTCTCTTTCTGCTGACTGGAGTGGGCAATGCAGTTGAGGAACCAAAAGTTTATTTTCATTTATTTCATAAAAGTGTAATATTATATTAAGTCGTTCAAAGAGAAGCATGTGTTGATTGATTCGTGTTTAATGAGTGATAATTTAAAACAAACTTTAGACCCACTACATATTTACATTGAACCATACTTCTGACATGGATCATTTTGACCCCAGAGCCATATCTTTTATCAGAGCCAAAATGTGGTTTATTCCATTTTTCATGACTTTGTCAATCAACTTGTTCTTAATACATCTAAATCATGGTTTAGTGTTTCTGTATCAATATGGACTTTTAACAAATTCAAATCCTTTGTATTCCTACTACAATGTTAAAACATTCTACATTGTGACATCATTCAAATATTCTACATTGTGACATTTCATTGATATCATGAAACAACTACTTCATGTATGTATTTTCTGATGTTTGATCAGAGATCTTTTATCAGAGTATCTCTTGTGACATTGATCACAGCTATGAGATTTCTCTCCTGGGTGTGTTCTCTGGTGTATAGTCAGATAGCTAGATGTAGTAAAACTCTTCCCACATTGACCACAGCTATAAGATTTCTCTCCTGTGTGTGTTCTCTGGTGTACAATCAGATGGCTAGATGTAACAAATCTCTTCCCACATTGATCACAGCTATAAGGTATCACTCCTGTGTGTGCTCTCAGATGTACTATCAGCCAGCTTGAGTGATTAAACCTCTTCCCACATTGAGTACAGTTAAAAGGTTTCTCTACTATGTGTATTTTCTGGTGTGATTTTAAATCTGTTGAAATAACAAAACTCTTTCCACAGTCTGAGTAGTGGTAAGGTTTCTCTCAGGTGTGTGCTCTCAGATGTACTATCAGGCAGCTTGAGTGATTAAACCTCTTCCCACATTGAGTACAGCTATAAGGTTTCTCTCCAGTGTGTGCTCTCAGATGTACTATCAGGCAGCTTGAGTGAGTAAAATTTTTCCCACATTGATCACAGCTATAAGGTTTCTCTCCAGTGTGAATTCTCATGTGTACTTTTAGTGATTCTGATCTTAAGTAACTCTTCCCACAATCAAAACAGTGGTCAGATTTCTCTCCTGTGTGTACTCGCTGGTGTATTTTAAGTTCTGATGAAGATTTGCAACCTTTCCCACAGTCAGAGCAGTGAGATTTCTTCCCTGTGGGTCTCTGCTGGTGTTTCTTGAGGTGATATGATCTGGAGGGACTCTGCCTCGTCAGCTTCATGATGTTGTTGAGGCTCCCCAGAGGATCCACGATAGTCACGTCTCTCTCCTGTGTGAACAACAAGTCAGACAGTTGGTTAAAGGTCCACAACAGCAGAAATCCACTGTAAAAGGTGATGCCAACAGCGTAGCCATGATATTGTACAACAATTGACGTCTGTAATGAATGTTAAAATTACTTGACAATTGTCTTAAGACAGTCAAGTGAGCAACAATAGTCATATTTAGTATTTTTTTCACATTAGTAGTAACATCAATGATTTTAGGCTAGAAAAAAGTAAAAGTTGTTGAAATCCTAAGCAGTGTGCCAGATGACTTTTGGTCTCCAATACAGGCCCCTTTCTGTGTTTTCTAAAATTGCGACAAGGGCGATGCACATGCAATTTGGTTGCAGAAACACCTCCCTTCTAATGCAGAAACCACTAGTTATGGATGTTGTATATCTGCCTGGAGCAAAAAAGGTGAGCAAAGATTTGAGTTTTTCCACAATGTATTTATTCTGAATATGACAACACACTATCAGTGCAAGATCAGGAGTGCTACTCAAGGAAACTCACATTAAGCTCTGTGTCTATTCACTAATTCACCACCGTGGGGGAAAACTCAGGGGAGTTCTCATAGGCTGACAGCAAATATAGCCTCCATTTACAGGTTGCTTATGAGTGCATTTCACACTACTTTGGATTATAATTGTAAAGCTCGTTTGAATGTCCTGATTAATATAATGTTTATGTTTTTGTCGAAAATGTACTACTTTGTATTTAAAAACGACTTCAACCAGTAAAATGTTCTTTGGCTATTATTCTAAAATGGATGACATTTTTTTTTAAATGATCTATCTTCAGACAATACCCCATAATGACATCACAATACCCCATAATGACATCACACCAAAATAGTACCCCATAACAGTGAATAAAGTTTAGAAATGCTTGCTTACCAGGGAACTTTTGGCTAAATCAACTATATCATACTACGACCAATAAGCATACTACAAACTCAATGTACGACACAAATAGTACAGTTAGTATGAGTATTCCAACACAGCTCAGGTCTCTGGGCTGCCATTTTGTTTCTGTTTAAAACCTAGGTTGCCCCTTTAAAAAAGCCACACAACAAACAACCAATCTGCAGTTGAAACAATAACAAAGATGTCATAATTTTTTTACTCCAATGTTTAGAAACAAATGTCAGATTTCCCCTTTAACACCACACACATCAGTCCCACAACTGCCTCTGTTTTTAACACAGTAACGGTACCTAAAGTTGAAGTCGATAGTTTACATACACCTTAGCCAAATACATTTAATCTCATCACAATTCCTGACATTTAATCCTAGTAAAAATTCCCTGTCTTAGGTCAGTTAGGATCACCACTTTATTTTAAGAATGTGAAATGTCAAAATAATGGTAGAGAGAATGATTTATTTCAGCTTTTATTTCATCACATTCCCAGTGGGTCAGAAGTTTACATACACTCAATTAGTATTTGGTAGCATTGCCTTTAAATTGTTTAACTTGGGTCAAACGTTTCGGGTAGCCTTCCACAAGCTTCCCACAATAAGTTGGGTGCATTTTGGCCCATTCCTCCTGACAGAGCTGGTGTAACTGTGTCAGGTTTGTAGGCCTCCTTGCTCGCACTCACTTTTTCAGTTCTGCCCACAAATTTTCTATACGATTGAGGTCAGGGCTTTGTGAGGGCCACTCCAATACCTTGACTTTGTTGTCCTTAAGCCATTTTGCCACAACTTTGGAAGAATGCTTGGGGTCATTGTCCATTTGGAAGACCCATTTGCGACCAAGCTTTAACTTCCTGACTGATGTCTTGAGATTTTGCTTCAATATATCCACATAATTTCCCCACCTCATGATGCCATCTAATTTGTGAAGTGCACTAGTCTCTCCTGCAGCAAAACACCCCCACAACATGATGCTGCCACCGCCATGCTTCACAGTTGGGATGGTGAGCTTTGGCTTGCAAGCCTCCCCCTTTTTCTTCCAAACATAACGATGGTCATTATGTCCAAACAGTTCTATATTTGTTTCATCAGACCAGAGGACATTTCTCCAAAAAGTACGATTCACTGATGTGGCCATCAACCTCCTCCTTCACATCTGACTCCTGATGATCAACCTCCTCCTTCACATCTGACTCCTGATGATCAACCTCCTCCTTCACATCTGACTCCTGATGATCAACCTCCTCCTTCACATCTGACTCCTGATGATCAACCTCCTCCTTCACATCTGACTCCTGATGATCAACCTCCTCCTTCACATCTGACTCCAGTGATCAATCCAGAGCGTCTTCTTTTTTGGGGGGAATCCCGATGGACGTCATCGAATAGGCCGTCATCACGACCACCAACAAGTTAATTGTCATTCAGGTTATCAATAGGAAGAGCATCAGCAATATGTCCTGTCTGGTAACTTGTCTCGTTCAATGGATTTACATTGGCAGGAGCACAGGGAGAAACCCCATTAAAAAAAGTCAGTCGATCTCAAACTGCGGAAAAACTTTTGGAAGTCTTGATCAAAGTCTGTGGCCTGTGATTTTGCGACAAATGATAGTCCCTTATTATACAAGCGACAAAGTTCACAAATTCTACAGCACAACGGCAGAGTCATGGAGACTTTTGACTGGTACCATTATTTTCTCATGCAATTACAGTAGGTTGTACCCAATTGGTTTTCTCTCTAGGTCGTGTCAGTAGGTTACAGTAGGTTGTACCCAATTGGTTCTCTCTCTAGGTCATGTCAGTAGGTTACAGTAGGTTGTACCCAATTGGTTTTCTCTCTAGGTCATGTCAGTAGGTTACAGTAGGTTGTACCCAATTGGTTTTCTCTCTAGGTCATGTCAGTAGGTTACAGTAGGTTGTACCCAATTGGTTTTCTCTCTAGGTCATGCCAGTAGGTTACAGTAGGTTGTACCCAATTGGTTGTCTCTCTAGTGGAAACAATTATCAACCCAATGTGGAAAGTGTTGAATTTGGTCAACAACAAAATGAATGGCTTATTTGCTACATGAGGTTTACTTGATCTAACAGAAGTGTCGTAATTCTTAAATTGTTATGTGGACACGTGACATACCGACAACTTTGATAAAAAACACTATAGGAGTTGTCTCCAGATCGCTATGCATATTCATGCTAGTAGCTTAGCATCTCTCTCCATTGAATACAGGCGGTTGACGACAACAACCCTCATAGAATATAAACAATAGATAACAATAATAATAAGATCCACCAATCCAAAGAAAGGATAGGCGGGAGCTAGACAACCCACAGTGCCGCTTTGTGGACAACGACTCCGCTTGTTAGGGCAGAGACTTCTTGTCAGTATATCCATAATCGTTGGTGTAGCCAACCCAACTCTCGCATGGCACTATTGGGGGGCACTGTGTGTAGTAAATCATAACTACATTAAAATCACTACATGCCGTGGCCCCCAGATAGACCCTTCTCAAATATATATGTTAAGTCACTTTTTGGAAACGGAACGGAGAAAACAAGGGGTAGCTTGCTCTCTACGTCGTCTGATTCTAGACATATCAGTCATCATCCTAGGGCCCTCCCTTGATGAGGTATTGACGAGCCAACTCCGAATATCCAAAGTGAAAAAACTATTTAAGGCGGTACTTACTGATGTAAATCAGATCTCCTACCTCCACCTCTTCATCTTTCAATGTGACAGAAATCTCCCCTTCCTTCTTCACGTCAAAAACGGCATCCTCTTTCTCATCCTCCTCTCACTGTGAACGGGTCTTCCTCTTTCACTGTAACGTCTTCCTCTTCTTTCACTGTAACAGCCTCACTCTCAATTTATTTTTTAACTGTGACATCCTCCTCTTCCTCCTCCTCTTTCACTACAATGTTCAGCCCCAGAGCTTCTTTCTCCGTCCAGCAGACCTCTTATTCTTTAGCAGGAGGGGAGAAGCTTAGTGAGCTCATGTTCGGGGATATTAGCTAGCTAGCTATCATTAGCGACTAAGCTACTGCTAATTTAACCAGCCAGCTACTATATCTGACTAATAAAAAATAACGTCATATTAAATTAAATAGGTTAACAAGTAGATACGATAGAAGTGTGTCTAAAACACAGCAGCTAAAATACACCGAACGCGTAAAAACAGCTTGAATCTTTCAGCTAAGTTGGCTAGCAAGCTACCGAGGTGGTTGAATTGTTGTTTTTATGAACCGTCCACTAGATTATACGTCACGATAGCAGCATCGCCTGAACGACGCAAATCACCGTCTGCTGACTGGAGTGGGAAACGCAGTTGAGGAAAATATTATTTTAAATGGATTTCATTAAATAATACTATTATATTGAGACATACAAAGACAGGAATGTGTTGATTGATTAGTGCGAATACATTTTATTTTACTACAGCACATTTAAGGCAGTTTCATTAGGTCAAACTAAATCTAAATAAGTAGCCAGCTACTGTCAGTCTATACTGCTCCTACATGGTGTAACAATACATCATGTAGATGTATATAATGAACAGACTAGGTCTATACTGCTCCTACATGGTGTAACAATACATCATGTAGATGTATATAATGAACAGACTAGGTCTCTACTGCTCCTACATGGTGTAACAATACATCATGTAGATGTATATAATGAACAGACTAGGTCTATACTGCTCCTACATGGTGTAACAATACATCATGTAGATGTATATAATGAACAGACTAGGTCTCTACTGCTCCTACATGGTGTAACAATACATCATGTAGATGTATATAATGAACAGACTAGGTCTATACGGCTCCTACATGGTGTAACAATACATCATGTAGATGTATATAATGAACAGACTAGGTCTATACTGCTCCTACATGGTGTAACAATACATCATGTAGATGTATATAATGAACAGACTAGGTCTATACTGCTCCTACAGGGTGTAACAATACATCATGTAGATGTATATAATGAACAGACTAGGTCTATACTGCTCCTACATGGTGTAACAATACATCATGTAGATGTACACTACCGTTCAAAAGTTGGGGTCACTTAGAAATGTCCTTGTTTTTGAAAGAAAATCAAAAAAAAATCCCATTAAAATAACATCAAATTGATCAGAAATACAGCGTAGACATTGTTAATGTTGTAAATGACTATTGTAGCTGGAAACAGCTGATTGTTTTATGGAATATCTACATAGACGTACAGAGGCCCATTATCAGCAACCATCACTCCTGTGTTACAATGGCACGTTGTGTTAGCTAATCCAAGTTTATCATTTTAAAAGAATAATTGATCATTAGAAAACCCTTTTGCAATTATGTTAGCACAGCTGAAAACTGTTGTGCTGATTTAACAAAGCTTTTGTCAACAGTGTGCAGGCCTTCTTGTTCTTTAACCTTTCACTGCTACCAAACCCGGATCCGGGATCCCCCCCCATCACAAAAGCTGACTAGCATAGCCTAGCCTAAAGCTACAGGGATATCATATAATAAAATGTTCATGAAATCACAAGTCCAAGACACCAAATGAAAGATACAGATCTTGTGAATCCAGCCATCATTTCCGATTTTTTAAATGTTTTACAGGGAAGACAAAATATGTATTTCTATTAGCTAACCACCATAGCAAAAGACACAACTTTTTTTTGTCCACCATTTTTCCCTGCATAGGTAGCCATCACTAATTCGACCAAATAAAGATATAAATAGCCACTAACCAAGAAACAACCTCATCAGATGACAGTCTGATAACATATTTATTGTATAGCATAGGTTTTGTTAGAAAAATGTGCATATTTCAGGTATAAATCATAGTTTACCATTGCAGCCCCCATCACAACTCTCACTAAAACGACTAGAATAACTACAGAGACCATCGTGTATTTGCTAATTACTCATCATAAAACATTTCTTAAAAATACATAGCGTGCAGCAGATGAAAGACACAGATCTTGTGAATCAAGACAATATTTCAGATTTTCTAAGTGTTTTACAGCGAAAACACAATATAGCGTTATATTAGCTTAGCACAATAGCGAACATCACACCAGCATTGATTCAAGGCAAAAATAGCTATAACGTATAAACCACCAAAATATATTAATTTTTTCACTAACCTTCTCAGAATTCTTCAGATGACAGTCCTGTAACATCATATTACACAATTCATATAGAGTTTGTTCGAAAATGTGCATATTTAGCGGCAGAAATCGTGCTTATACATTGAGAATAGTGTCCAAACTCTCAAGCAATCTGTCCGGCGCCATCTTGGAACGGCACCTATAACTTATCGAAAACTATTCATAAACTTGACTAAAAAAATACAGTTTGGACAGCAATTGAAAGACAAATTAGTTCTTAATGCAATCGCTGAATTACATTTTTAAAATTAACCTTACTGCGCAATACAGGGTCCGATAACGCAAGGCTACACTGCAAGAAATGGCGTCTCATGCATTTTACTTTTTTCAACAGAACAATGAATTATCAGCATAAATAGTTCTTACTTTTCGATGAACTCTCATCAGAATCTTGGGATAGGTGTCCTTTGTCCAAAAGAATCGTTGCTAGGTTGGAGAACGTTGTCTTCAGAGTTGCAATTAGCAGTAAACATTAGCACGAAAGAGAGAGATACCCAAGTTCCTACAGCGCCAAGGAAATAAATACCCGAAAATCGCAATATACTGACATAAACTGAAATAATTCGGTTCAAAATAACAAGATTATGATGTCTTTAAAGCCTATATCGAATAAAAACATGACCGGAATTATCTAAGGAGCTAAAACCAGAGCTTCTACAACGACATGCCAAGTTCCTCTTTGCGCCCGAGCGAAGATCCAAAAGAACCGCCACCGTGATTCCAATCAATTTATAACCTTTGGGAACTACGCAGAAAGTCCATTTCAAGTCTCCCTATTCGCTGACACCCAGGGGAAGGCGTATGCAGTGCATCTCAACCAATAGAGGACAGGCAAATTAATACACAGGTCTCAGAACAGCCAGTAAAATTCTGCATTCTGACATACACATAGGAAAATTGCTCTAAGTCGAGTTCTGTTTCACCCACAGATATAATTCAAACGGTTTTAGAAACTAGAGAGTGTTTTCTATCCAATAGTAATAATAATATGCATATTGTACGAGCAAGAATTGAGTACGAGGCAGTTTAATTTGGAAACGAATTTGGACTATGTCGAAATGGCACCCCCCTAGTGGCAAGAAACAAAGCTTTTGTAAACAGTGTGCGGGTCTTCTTGTTCTTTAACAAAGCTTTTGTAAACAGTGTGCGGGTCTTCTTGTTCTTTAACAAAGCTTTTGTAAACAGTGTGCGGGTCTTCTTGTTCTTTAACAAAGCTTTTGTAAACAGTGTGCGGGTCTTCTTGTTCTTTAACAAAGCTTTTGTAAACAGTGTGCGGGTCTTCTTGTTCTTTAACAAAGCTTTTGTAAACAGTGTGAGGGTCTTCTTGTTCTTTAACAAAGCTTTTGTAAACAGTGTTTTTGCATAACAATCAGGCAGTAGAACAACAATAATCATCACCCTCTTGACCAATCTTCCCTCCCCTTAACATTCAGACCCTGTCAGTGTGCCAGGTGGACATTGGGTTTGATTCAGACCCTGTCAGTGTGCCAGGTGGACATTGGGTTTGATTCAGACCCTGCCAGCGTGGCCATTTTTTTTTAGGAAAGCAGGGGAAGTGTTGTGAGTAACAGAACTGCCTGAGATGTAGGGGAAGGGAAGCTGTTCCATTGTTGAGGAAAGCAGGGGGGGTGTTGTGAGTAACAGAACTGCCTGAGATGTAGGGGAAGAGAAGCTGTTCCATTGTTGAGGAAAGCAGGGGGGTGTTGTGAGTAACAGAACTGTCTGAGATGTAGGGGAAGGGAAGCTGTTCCATTGTTGAGGAAAGCAGGGGGGGTGTTGTGAATAACAGAACTGCCTGAGATGTAGGGGAAGGGAAGCTGTTCCATTGTTGAGGAAAGCAGGGGGGTGTTGTGAGTAACAGAACTGTCTGAGATGTAGGGGAAGGGAAGCTGTTCCATTGTTGAGGAAAGCAGGGTGAGTGTTGTGAGTAACAGAACTGCCTGAGATGTAGGGGAAGGGAAGCTGTTCCATTGTTGAGGAAAGCAGGGGAAGTGTTGTGAGTAACAGAACTGCCTGAGATGTAGGGGAAGGGAAGCTGTTCCATTGTTGAGGAAAGCAGGGGGGGTGTTGTGAGTAACAGAACTGCCTGAGATGTAGGGGAAGGGAAGCTGTTCCATTGTTGAGGAAAGCAGGGGGAGTGTTGTGAGTAACAGAACTGCCTGAGATGTAGGGGAAGGGAAGCTGCTCACTGATTGGCTGTAGGGACAAGGGTCCCTCCAAAAATCTATCACTAATAGGCCAAGCCTCCACAGACCCTGTCTTGTACTGACAAACAAATCATTTGACGTTCAAATACGTCATTTTAAATCCAGCTGGGCCTTTTAACACAGACAGGTGTTCCTGCTGTAGATGTTATGCCTTTGTACAGATCTAGGATCAGTTCGTTTTATATGTTCTCTAACACAGACAGTTGTTCCTGCTGTAGATGTTATGCCTTTGCACAGATCTAGGACCAGTTCACCTCCACAATGCATATACAGTACCGGTCAATTGTTTGGACACACCTACAAATTCAATGTTTTTTCTTTATTTTAACTATTGTCTACATTGTACAGATCTAGGATCAGTTTTAACTATTGTCTACATTGTAGAATAATAGTGGAGACATTGAAACTATGAAATAACACATATGGAATCATGTAGTAACCAAACAAGTGGCAGTAGAATGGCTTTACTGAAGATCTCTGTAACTTTCAACGTGGCACCGTCAGAGGATGGCACCTTTCCAACAAGTCAGTTTGTCAAGTTTCTCCTGGACCAGACAGCATCACAGGTGATATTCTCCTGGACCAGACAGCATCACAGGTGATATTCTCCTGGACCAGACAGCTGGGGAATACACTATATATACAATAGTATGTGGACACCCCTTCAAATTAGTAGATTGGGCCATTTCAGCCACACCAGTTGCTGACAGGTGTTTAAAATTAAGCACACAGCCATGCAATTTCCATAGACAAACATTGGCAGTAGAATGGCCTTACTGAAGAGCTTTCAGTAACTTTCAACGTGGCACCGTCATAGGATGGCACCTTTCCAACAAGTCAGTTTGTCAAGTTTCTGACCTGCTGGAGTTTCCCCGGTCAACTGTAAGTGCTGTTACTGAGAAGTGGAAACATCTAGGACCAACAACGGCTCAGCCAAGAAGTAGTGGGCCACACAAGTTCACAGAACAGGACCGCCGAGTGCTGAAGCGTGTAACGTGTAAAAATCATCTGTACTTGGTTGCAACACTCACTAACAAGTTCCAAACTGCCTCTGGAAGCAACATCAGCACAAGAAACTGTTTGTCAGGAGCTTCATGAAATGGGTTTCCAGGGCCGATTAGCTGCATACAAGCCTAAGATCACCATGTGCAATGCCAAGTGTAGGCTTAAGTGGTGTAAAGCTCGCTACCATTGGACTCTGGAGCAGTGGAAACGTATTCTCTGGAGTGATGAATCATGCTTCACCTTCTAGCAATCCGACGGACTAATCTGGGTTTGGCGGATGCCAGGAGAACGCTACTTGCCCCAATGCATAGTGCCAACTGTAAAGTTTGGTGGAGGAGGAATAATGGTCTGGGGTTGTTTTTCATGGTTTGGGCCCCTTAGTTTCAGTTAAGGGAAATCTTAACCCTACAGCATTCAATGACATTCTAGAAGATTCTGTGCTTCCAACTTTGTGGCAACAGTTTGGGGAAGGCCCTTTCCTGTTCCAGCATGACAATGCCCCGTGCGATAAAGCGAGTTCCATACATGAATGGTTAGTCGAGATTGGTGTGGAAGAACTTCACAAAGCCCTGACCTCAACAACGTCGAACGCCTTTGGGATGAATTGGAACGCCGACTGTGAGCCAGGCCTAATCGCCCAACATCAGTGCCCGACCTCACTAATGCTCTTGTGGCTGAATGGAAGCAAGTCACTGCAGCAATGTTTCAACATATAGTGGAAAACCTTCCCAGAAGAGTGGAGGCTGTTATGACAGCAACGGGGGGGACCAACTCCATGCAAATGCCCATGATTTTGGAATGAGATGTTTGATGAGCAGGTGTCCACATACTTTTGGTGATATAGTGTATATACTGCAGACAGACAGACAGACAGACAGACAGACAGACAGACAGACAGACAGACAGACAGACAGACAGACAGACAGACACAACTAATAGTCACCCCTCCACTCTCTCCCTGAGTCCATGCCCCAGACAGACAGAACTAATAGTCACCCCTCCACTCTCTCCCTGAGTCCAGGCCCCAGACAGACAGACAGACAGACAGACACAACTAATAGTCACCCCTCCACTCTCTCCCTGAGTCCAGGCCCCAGACAGACACAACTAATAGTCACCCCTCCACTCTCTCCCTGAGTCCAGGCCCCAGACAGACACAACTAATAGTCACCCCTCCACTCTCTCCCTGAGTCCAGGCCCCAGACAGACACAAATAATAGTCACCCCTCCACTCTCTCCCTGAGTCCAGGCCCCAGACAGACACAACTAATAGTCACCCCTCCACTCTCTCCCTGAGTCCAGGCCCCAGACAGACACAACTAATAGTCACCCCTCCACTCTCTCCCTGAGTCCAGGCCCCAGACAGACACAACTCATAGTCACCCCTCCACTCTCTCCCTGAGTCCAGGCCCCAGACAGACACAACTAATAGTCACCCCTCTACTCTCTCCCTGAGTCCAGGCCCCAGACAGACAGAACTACTAGTCACCCCTCCACTCTCTCCCTGAGTCCAGGCCCCAGACAGACAGACAGACAGACACAACTACTAGTCACCCCTCCACTCTCTCCCTGAGTCCAGACAGACAGACAGACAGACAGACAGACAGACAGACAGACAGACAGACAGACAGACAGACAGACAGACAGACAGACAGACAGACAGACAGACAGACAGACAGACAGACAGACAGACAGAACTACTAGTCACCCCTCCACTCTCTCCCTGAGTCCAGGCCCCAGACAGACAGAACAGCAACACCGTCAGAACTATAGCAGTCTTCATTCTGAAATGACTCTGGTCTTCTTCAGAAGTAGTGCAGTAGTCTACAGGGTTCAGAACTCATCTTTTTAAACACTTCTTATCACTCATATCATGAGGTTTCACATGTGTTTGGTTACATAGTGTCCAATGTTCTTCTGAGTGATAAAACAGCAAACATTAAGAGTGTTTACTTATCAGACCCACATATATAATAAATATACTATAATATACTATATTCATATGCTTTTAGTACTCACACATGAATCATATCCTGTATGCAGGTCATGTGTTGTTTTGAGCCAGCAGTAAAAACACACTGACAGGACAGTTCCTCTTATGGCCACTAGGTGATAATCTGGTGTCAGACGCAGGACTGTAGACTAGAAAGAAGCATTGCCCCAATTATCTCTCCTTTCTCCTAAAGTGTGCACTTGTTCACTTCCCTTCACTGAAATGACTGGTACACTAAATATGGTGGAAACGCCCACTTGATAACAGAAGGTAGAGTCCTCTGAGTGGAACGGTGGGAGACAAACAGTACCTCCTCTCCCATTCTCCCCTCTACTCTTCTCTCTCTCTCTCCTCCTCTCCCCTCTCCTCTACTCTCCCGCTCTCCCTCCCCTCCTCTCCTCTGATCTTCTCCCACCTCTCCTCTTCTCTTCTCTCCCTCTCCTATTCTCCCTTCTCTCTTCTTCTCCCCCTGTCCTCTTCTCCCGCTCTCTTCCCCCCCTCCCCTCTCCTATTCTCCCCCTCTGTTCTCCTCTTCTCCCCTCTCCTATTCTCCCCTCTTCTCTTCACCCCCTCCCCTCTCCTATTCTACCCCTTCTACTCTCCTCCTCTCCCCCTCTCCTTTTCTCTTCTCCCCCCTCTCTTCCCCTCTCCCCTTCTCCTCTTCTCTTCTCCCCCCTCTCCTCTCCTCTTCTCTACCCCTATGCTCTCCTCTTCACTCCCCTCCACTCTTCTCTTCTCCTCTTCTTCCATCTCTCCTCTTCTCCCCCCTCTCCTCTCCTCTTCTCCCCCCTCTCCTTTCCTCTTCTTTCCCCTCGCCTCTTCTCCTCCCTCTCCTCTTCTCCCCCCTCTCCTCTCCTCTTCTCTCCCCTCTCCTCTCCTCTTCTCTCCCCTCTCCTCTTCTCCTCCCTCTCCTCTTCTCCCCCTCTCCTCTCCTCTTCTCCCCCTTTCCCCTTCTTCTACCTCCCCTTACTTTATATAATATAAATTAAAGGATGGGAGGGAGAGAGAGGTGGGAGGGGAAGGGAAGTAGGGTAGAGAGGGAGGAGGGTAGAGAGAGAATATATTTTTATCACTGACTTCTCACCGGTGATGTCTTCATAACCAGTAACCTGTTCCACTCTTGGCCCAGCCCAGCCTGACCCTGACATATAGCATCAGGCCTGTTGAGCTGACTTGGGTAACAGACCTCTAGCTTCTACACCACATCCCCCCTTCTCCTGCTCTAACATGAGACCTCATCAGTACTCATTTTGGGTGCTGGTACTGTTTATATTGAGGTGCTGGAACATTAAGCCAATATTCTATAAGAGGTGAACTCACGCAGTAGAAAGTTAGAGGTGATATTATAGGACACACTATGTGAAACGTTGCTGCTCTGTCAGCAGTTTCCTGTGGAGTTTTTCTAATGTCAGTGTTTCCTGTAGGTAGGTGTGTTTAACTGATCTTATCTAATCTTATCTGCTTAAAGGTTTGTCACGTCATAGAAGTCAGGAAGTAATGAGAAGTCATCTAGCCGAGCAGTATTTCTCAGGAGGGGGAGGGAGAGGCGAGAGAGAGAGAGAGAAAGATAGAGAGAGATAGATAGAGAGAGAGAGAGAGAGAGAGGGAGAGAGGGAGAGAGAGAGAGAGGACTTACTGACAGACTGGGTTGTGAGAAGGAGACAAAGGAGGAGGATGAGAGATGGGAGAGAGAAACTCAGCAAAAAAATAAATGCCCCTTTTTCAGGACCCTGTCTTTCAAAATAATTCGTAAAAATCCAAATAACTACACAGATCTTCATTGTAAAGGGTATAAACACTGTTTCCCATGCTTGTTCAGTGAACCATAAACAATTAATGAACATCCACCTATGTAACGGTCTTTAAGACACTAACAGCTTACAGATGGTAGGCAATTAAGGTCACAGTTATGAAAACTTAGGACACTAAAGATGCCTTTCAACTGACTGTGAAAAACACCAAAAGAAAGATGCCCAGGGTCCCTGCTCATCTTCCTGAACGTCCCTTAGGCATTCTGCAAGGAGGCATGAGGACTGCAGATGTGGCCAGGGCAATAAATTGCAATGTCCGTACTGTGAGACGCCTAAGACAGCGCTGCAGGGAGACAGGACGGACAGCTGATCGTCCTCGCAGTGGCAGACCACGTGTAACAACATCTGCACAGGATCGGTACATCCCAACATCACACCTGCGGGACAAGTACAGGATGGCAACAACAACTGCCCGAGTTACACCAGGAACGCACAAACCCTCCATCAGTGCTCAGACTGTCCGCAATAGGCTGAGAGAGGCTGGACTGAGGGCTTGTAGGCCTGTTGTAACGCAGGTCCTCACCAGACATCACCGGCAACAACGTCGCCTATAGGCACAAACCCACCGTCTCTGAACCAGACAGGACTGGCAACAACGTCGCCTATAGGCACAAAACCCACCGTCGCTGAACCAGACAGGACTGGCAACAACGTCGCCTATAGGCACAAACCCACCGTCGCTGAACCAGACAGGACTGGCAACAACGTCGCCTACAGGCACAAACCCACCGTCGCTGAACCAGACAGGACTGGCAACAACGTCGCCTATAGGCACAAACCCACCGTCGCTGAACCAGACAGGACTGGCAACAACGTCGCCTATAGGCACAAACCCACCGTCTCTGAACCAGACAGGACTGGCAACAACGTCGCCTACAGGCACAAACCCACCGTCGCTGAACCAGACAGGACTGGCAACAACGTCGCCTATAGGCACAAACCCACCGTCGCTGAACCAGACAGGACAAGCAACAACGTCGCCTATAGGCACAAACCCACCGTCGCTGAACCAGACAGGACCGGCAACAACGTCGCCTATAGGCACAAACCCACCGTCGCTGAACCAGACAGGACTGGCAACAACGTCGCCTATAGGCACAAACCCACCGTCGCTGAACCAGACATCACCGGCAACAACGTCGCCTATAGGCACAAACCCACCGTCGCTGGACCAGACAGGACTGGCAACAACGTCGCCTACAGGCACAAACCCACCGTCGCTGAACCAGACATCACCGGCAACAACGTCGCCTATAGGCACAAACCCACCGTCGCTGGACCAGACAGGACTGGCAACAACGTCGCCTATAGGCACAAACCCACCGTCGCTGAACCAGACAGGACTGGCAACAACGTCGCCTATAGGCACAAACCCACCGTCGCTGAACCAGACAGGACCGGCAACAACGTCGCCTATAGGCACAAACCCACCGTCGCTGAACCAGACAGGACTGGCAACAACGTCGCCTATAGGCACAAACCCACCGTCGCTGAACCAGACATCACCGGCAACAACGTCGCCTATAGGCACAAACCCACCGTCGCTGGACCAGACAGGACTGGCAACAACGTCGCCTATAGGCACAAACCCACCGTCGCTGAACCAGACATCACCGGCAACAACGTCGCCTATAGGCACAAACCCACCGTCGCTGGACCAGACAGGACTGGCAACAACGTCGCCTATAGGCACAAACCCACCGTCTCTGAACCAGACAGGACTGGCAACAACGTCGCCTATAGGCACAAACCCACCGTCGCTGGACCAGACAGGACTGGCAACAACGTCGCCTATAGGCACAAACCCACCGTCGCTGAACCAGACAGGACTGGCAACAACGTCGCCTATAGGCACAAACCCACCGTCGCTGAACCAGACAGGACTGGCAACAACGTCGCCTATAGGCACAAACCCATCGCCGCTGAACCAGACATCACCGGCAACAACGTCGCCTATAGGCACAAACCCACCGTCGCTGGACCAGACAGGACTGGCAACAACGTCGCCTATAGGCACAAACCCACCCTCGCTGAACCAGACAGGACTGGCAACAACGTCGCCTATAGGCACAAACCCACCGTCGCTGAACCAGACAGGACTGGCAACAACGTCGCCTATAGGCACAAACCCACCGTCGCTGAACCAGACAGGACTGGCAACAACGTCGCCTATAGGCACAAACCCATCGCCGCTGAACCAGACAGGACCGGCAACAACGTCGCCTATAGGCACAAACCCACCGTCGCTGAACCAGACAGGACTGGCAACAACGTCGCCTATAGGCACAAACCCACCGTCGCTGGACCAGACAGGACTGGCAACAACGTCGCCTATAGGCACAAACCCACCGTCGCTGAACCAGACAGGACTGGCAACAACGTCGCCTATAGGCACAAACCCACCGTCGCTGAACCAGACAGGACTGGCAACAACGTCGCCTATAGGCACAAACCCACCGTCGCTGAACCAGACAGGACTGGCAACAACGTCGCCTATAGGCACAAACCCACCGTCGCTGGACCAGACAGGACTGGCAACAACGTCGCCTATAGGCACAAACCCACCGTCTCTGAACCAGACAGGACCGGCAACAACGTCGCCTATAGGCACAAACCCACCGTCGCTGAACCAGACAGGACCGGCAACAACGTCGCCTATAGGCACAAACCCATCGCCGCTGAACCAGACAGGACTGGCAACAACGTCGCCTATAGGCACAAACCCATCGCCGCTGAACCAGACAGGACCGGCAACAACGTCGCCTATAGGCACAAACCCACCGTCGCTGAACCAGACAGGACTGGCAACAACGTCGCCTATAGGCACAAACCCACCGTCGCTGGACCAGACAGGACTGGCAACAACGTCGCCTATAGGCACAAACCCACCGTCGCTGAACCAGACAGGACTGGCAACAACGTCGCCTATAGGCACAAACCCACCGTCGCTGAACCAGACAGGACTGGCAACAACGTCGCCTATAGGCACAAACCCACCGTCGCTGAACCAGACAGGACTGGCAACAACGTCGCCTATAGGCACAAACCCACCGTCGCTGGACCAGACAGGACTGGCAACAACGTCGCCTATAGGCACAAACCCACCGTCTCTGAACCAGACAGGACCGGCAACAACGTCGCCTATAGGCACAAACCCACCGTCGCTGAACCAGACAGGACCGGCAACAACGTCGCCTATAGGCACAAACCCATCGCCGCTGAACCAGACAGGACTGGCAACAACGTCGCCTATAGGCACAAACCCATCGTCGCTGAACCAGACAGGACTGGCAACAACGTCGCCTATAGGCACAAACCCATCGCCGCTGAACCAGACAGGACTGGCAACAACGTCGCCTATAGGCACAAACCCATCGTCGCTGAACCAGACAGGACTGGCAACAACGTCGCCTATAGGCACAAACCCACCGTCGCTGAACCAGACAGGACTGGCAACAACGTCGCCTATAGGCACAAACCCACCGTCGCTGGACCAGACAGGACTGGCAACAACGTCGCCTATAGGCACAAACCCACCGTCGCTGAACCAGACAGGACTGGCAACAACGTCGCCTATAGGCACAAACCCACCGTCGCTGAACCAGACAGGACTGGCAACAACGTCGCCTATAGGCACAAACCCACCGTCGCTGAACCAGACAGGACTGGCAAAAGTGCTCGTTTTGTCTCACGTTTCTTTTTTTGCTGAGTTTAGTTCTTACTGAGAGACTGGGTCGGTAGAAGGAGACGGGAGGAGGGAGAGAGAGTTTAGAGAGAGAGATAGGACTTATTGACAGACTGGGTTGGTAGAAGGAGACAGGGGTGGAGGGAGAGAGAGATGAGAGAGAGAGATAGGACTTATTGACAGACTGGGTTGGTAGAAGGAGACAGGGGAGGAGGGAGAGAGATGAGAGAGAGAGAGATAGGACTTATTGACAGACTGGGTTGGTAGAAGGAGACAAGAGAGGAGGGAGAGAGAGATGAGAGAGAGATATGACTCACTGACAGACTGGGTTGGTAGAAGGAGACAGGGGAGGAGGGAGAGATAGACTGACATTTAAATCAGCTGAATATATTTTTATCACTGACTTCTCACCAGTGATGTCATCATAACCAGTAACTTTTTTCTCTCTTGTCCCAGCCCAGCCTGACCCTGACATATAGCATCAGGCCTGTTGAGTTGACTTTGGGTAACAGACCTCTAGCTTCTACACCACATCCCCCCTTCTCCTGCTCTAACATGAGACCTCATCAGTACTCATTTTGGGTGCTGGTACTGTTTATATTGATGTGCTGGAACATTAAGCCAATATTGTATAAGGGGTGAACTCAAGCAGTAGAAAGTTAGAGCTGATATTATAGGACACACTATGTGAACTTTGCTGCTCTGTCAGCAGTTTCCTGCGGAGTTTTTCTAATGTCAGTGTTTCCTGTAGGTAGGTGGGTTTAACTGATCTTATCTGCTTAAAAGTTTGTCACATCATAGAAGTCAGGAAGTAATGAGAGAGAAGTCATATAGCCTAGCAGTATTTCTCACTCTTCAGTCCTCTCTTCATGACAGTAGTCTTGTTTCGCTCAGTGGAGCCCCAGTTAGAGACAGATATGATACCTGCAGTGGTACTGATGACCCTGTTGTGGAGCACAGGTAGGAGGCTGTTATGTTGATATGCACTTGTGACAGTTACTGAGATATGTTCTGATATTGTAAGATATCCTCTTCTGGCTGCAGGGTGAATATTGAAAAAACTGGAAAATATGCGCACATTTTCAAACGGCCTCTTAAGAAATTTTTGATCTTACAATATGCATATATTTACTACTATTGGATAGAAAACAGTCTATAGTTTCTAAAAACGTTTGAATTATTTCTCTAAGTTAAACAGAACTATTTTTACAGCCCATTTCCTATCCAGAATTGAGATTTCCAAATGCGATGTCTCTCTTTAAGACCTTGTCTATAAAAGGTCATGTCACTTAGGACCGTAGAAACACGTCATACGCCTTCATCTGGGTGTAATGCGGAAGTGAGAGAAAAAAGCAGTTGAATATCTCTTCCAGGGGCTGAACACAACATCTTGTAGTGAGACCTGCGCACTTTAATTTTTTTTCTGGGCGCGAGGTAGAACCTGGACTCGGCTCCTGGAATACGCTCGTTAAAGGTGAATATGACCTCTGGCTACGATATTATTTGATACATGTCACAAAATCATCCTAAAGTATGTTTTTTCAATATACTTTAATTATATTATTGCAATTTATTCTGGACTTTAGACGTGATGCTTTGGAAGAATTTTTTGAAGAAAGAGAGATTAGCGCCGCACGGCCATTGTGCTTGCTAACCCAAGAGGGAAATAGTTCGTTCTGGAACCCAACTAAAGACTGTACTGGACAATGGACCCCTTTACAACATTCTGATGGAATATCAACAAAGATAAGGACCCAATTTGGGATGCTTTTTCATATATCTGTCGAACTGTGCTATGCTAGCGTTTGACTAGAATCAATGCTGCCGTATGCTAGCTAATGTTGTAAGCTAATATAACGATATATTGTGTTTTCGCTGTAAAACACTTCAAAAATCGGAAATATTGGCTCTATTCACAAGATCTTTGTCTTTCATTAGCTATCCACCATATGTTTTTCTGAAATGTTTTATGAGGTGTAATTAGTAGTTGACGTTGGTGTCTGTATTTTCTCTGGCTACTCCCGTGCGATTTCAGACTGTAGCTATGATGTAGCTATGATGGGAGCAGTAATGTAAAACTGATTTATAGCTAAAATATGCACATTTTATGAACAAAACATAGATTTATTGTGTAACATGTTATAGGACTGTCATCTGAGGTAGTTTTTTCTAGGTTGTTTAGGTTGGTTCTAGGTTAGTTAGGTTGGCTTGTGCATGCTACTTGAATCATACTTGTGCTGCTGCTACATGTCTGTCCACTTTTTTATTTGGTGGTGAGCTAACATAAATATATTTGGTGTTTTCTCTGTAAAACATTTAAAAAATCGGACATGTTGGCTGGATTGACAAGATGTTTATCTTTCAAATGCTGTATTGGACTTGTTAATGTGTGAAAGTTAAATATTTTTAAAAAATAGATTTTGAATTTCGCGCCCTGCAATAGAGCTGGATGTTGTCATAAGTGTACCGATATCGGGACAGCCCGCCTAACAGGATATATTACCATTTGCAGGGCTAGTAAAATAACATGCAACTGGAAGCAGACAGTAAAAATGTGTCTCAAAGCAGGACAATGATGTGATCACCTGTAAATGTACTTTACTGTAGCCTAACTGTCCATCTGGGGACAGGCACTAATGTCAGTTAAGATGTGATGGTGTCTTGCATCTGACTGTTGTATTTTCAGTGTGTCAATGATTGATTGTATCTGTCTCTATGTAAATGAATGAGAGTATATATTATATTGGTGTTATGTTAGAGTAGGAGAAGGAGGGGTGTAGATGATAGAGGTCTATGAGCTGAGTCAAGATCAACAGGTCAAACACTATATGTCACGAAGAGAAAGAGAAGATGTGCGAGAAAGAGAGAGAGAGAGATGAGCAAAGTGAGAGGGAGGAGAGAGGAGGGGTGGGGAGAGCAGAGGAGAGAGTAGTGGAGGGAAGGGGACAGAGGAGGGGAGGGGACAGAGGAGGGTAGGGGAAAGAGGGGGGTAGGGGAGAGAAAAGGGGAGTGGAGAGAGAAGGGGAGGGTGGAGTGGTGGAGGGGAGAGAGAGATTTGTGGAGGAGAGAGAAAGAGAGGTGGAGGGGAGAGAGAAGGGGAGGTGAAATTTGTGGAGTAGAGAGAAAGAAAGAGAAGGGGAGGGGAGAGAGGAGGGGAGGGGATTATTGTGGAGGAGAGAAAGTGTCAAGGAAGGACTCCACTAGGGCCCTCAGCCAGCTGGCTCCACTAGGGCCCTCTCAGCCAGCTGGCTCCACTAGGGCCCTCTCAGTCAGCTGGTGTGTGTAGGAGAGTGTGAGATGTGTGTACAAAAAGTAGAAGTACAAATGTCAAGGGAAAGGAACTAAAGTGATAAATCTAGTCCTAGGTTTTATTTACTGTGGTGTTTGTTCTCCAATGGTTACCCTGTTCTCATCACAACAGGTCACACATTCTGCTGACATGATCGCACACTGTGGTATTTTACCTAACAGAAGGAGCTTGTCAATATTATATTTGTTTTCAAATCATTTTGGGGTCCTTGTAATCTGAGGGAAATATGTGTCTCTTATATCGTTGTACATTTGGCAGGAGGTTAGGAAGTAGAGCTCAGTTTCCACCTCATTTCGTGGGCACTGGGAACATAGCCTGTCTTCTCTCTGCCTGTGGTGACCTCTCTCAATAGCAAGGCTATGCTCACTGAGTCTGTACATTGTCCATATTAAAAAATTGGTTGGTTAGTGTACACCACAGTTTACATCCATATAGGGCAACTGGTTCAATTGCAAATTTGAATATTTTGTGTGAGGTTTTAATTGGTATGTCAATTTTTTTATTTTTTTTTGATAGCTCAAACGGTCCTCACTGTGGCAGACAGTCTGATTGGACTAAATTGTTTTTGGTATCTTTTAGTTGTTACTGTATTAGACTAAGCAGAGGTGATTTGATGATGTTGAAATGTTGAAGTTGAAATGGTGCTGTAATTGTGGAGGCAGCTCATGTTTTCTTTGTGACTTGCTGTAACTCTGTGGTTCTAAATCAATAGTTGTTTAGTAGTCAGAAAATGTCAGAAACATGACCTTGCTTGACCATGCTGAAGGTCATGTAACTGTTTGTTACATGTAATATGTTTTGTGGACTTCACCGGACAGATGTTGCTCTCTGGTTTTGTGATGAAACAAAAATAGGGTTGAATTTATCCTGCCACTGTGTCTTCTTACAATCTCAGTTTTAGACTTATATATCACAGTGTCAAGGCATATAAACTAACAGAGCAAACAACACAATTATCACAACACATAGGTTGTAATATGGCTTTTATCTGGATTGCCTTCCCCAGTGATTTTACCCAGAACCCACTGCTGCTTGCAGGGCCGCCTGGACGCCAGATCTCCACCAGTCTAGTACATAACTCAACTCTCTCCCTGACCCCCACCAGTCTAGTACATATCTCAACTCTCTCCCTGACCCCCACCAGTCTAGTACATAACTCAACTCTCTCCCTGACCCCCACCAGTCTAGTACATATCTCAACTCTCTCCCTGACCCCCACCACTCTAGTACATAACTCAACTCTCTTCCTGACCCCCACCAGTCTAGAATATAACTTAAGTCTCTCCCCGAAAACTACCAGTCTAGTACATAACTCAACTCTCTTCCCGACCCCCAACAGTTTAGAACATAACCCGATTCTCTACCTTGACCCCCAACAGTCTAGTATATAACTCAACTCTCTCTCTGAACCCCACCAGTCTAGTACATATCTCAACTCTCTCTCCGACCCCCACCAGTCTAGTTCATGTATAAACTCTCTCCCCAACCCGCACCAGTCTAGTACATAACTCAACTCTCTCCCTGACCCCCACCAGTCTAGTACATAACTCAACTCTCTCCCTGACCCCCACCAGTCTAGTATATAACTCAACTCTCTCCCCAACCCCCACCAGTCTAGTACATAACTCAACTCTCTCACTGACCCCCACCAGTCTAGTACATAACTCAACTCTCTCCCTGACCCCCACCAGTCTAGTACATAACTCAACTCTCTCCCTGACCCCCACCAGTCTAGTACATAACTCAACTCTCTCCCCGACCACCACCAGTCTAGTCAATAACTAAATTCTCCTCCCTGACCCCCAGCAATCTAGTACATAACTCAACTCTCTCCCTGACCCCCTCCAGTCTAGTCAATAACTCAACTCTCTCCCCGACACCAACCAATCTAGTCAATAACTAAATTCTCATCCTTACCCCACCAGTCTAGTACATAACTCAACTCTCTCCCCGACCCCCACCAGTCTAGTACATAACTCAACTCTCTCCCCGACCCCCACCAGTCTAGTACATAACTCAACTCTCTCCCCGACCCCCACCAGTCAAGTACATAACTCAACTCTCTCCCTGACCCCCACCAGTCTAGTATATAACTCAACTCTCTCCCCAACCCCCACCAGTCTAGTACATAACTCAACTCTCTCACTGACCCCCACCAGTCTAGTACATAACTCAACTCTCTCCCCGACCCCCACCAGTCTAGTACATAACTCAACTCTCTCCCCGACCCCCACCAGTCTAGTACATAACTCAACTCTCTCCCCGACCCCCACCAGTCTAGTACATAACTCAACTCTCTCCCCGACCCCCACCAGTCTAGTACATAACTCAACTCTCTCCCCGACCCCCACCAGTGTAGTATATAACTCAACTCTCTCCCCGACCCCCACCAGTCTAGTACATAACTTGTTAGCTGATGAAACAATATACAACATAATCTTGTTACCATGTGATGCACATTCAGATGTCATAAATCAGCACTGCAGAGCTCTCCCTGTCCTATGCCGTGCCTTGATTGTATTACTGTTGATGATGTCTGGAAATGTGCATGTACACCCTGGCCCATCTACTGTTGCTTGCGCCAATTCTGACTTGTGCTCTGATATCTGCTTCACTGATTTCTGCTCTCGTAAAACCCTGTTTTTCTGCATGTTAACACTCAAAGCTTATTACCTGAAATGGATCAATTGAAAATGTGGGTTCACAGCTCCAATCCAGATGTGTTGGTCATTACTGAGACATGGTTAAGGAAGGGTATTTTGAATACTGATGTTAACCTTTCTGGTTATAACATTTTTTCGGCAAGACAAATCTTCCAAAGGTGGTGGAGTGGCAATCTTTATCAAGGATCACCTTCAGTGCTCGGTTGTCTCTACCAAGTCTGTCCCAAAACAAATTGATTTGCTGGTTTTAAACATGACACTTTCAAATAGCTCTTTGTTGACTGTTGCTGGGTGCTATCGTAGTCCATCAGCACCGGCCTGTACCCTACCATGCATAAAGGGAACATTTTGACATTTGCCGTATGGTTAGAGAGAAACACCATAGTTTAAATGTACGGTCCTTTACTAGACGTCCGCGAACGTTTGTAAAATTTGTGGATGGCGGCGGGCTGTGCACGGGGGCCAGATCTTTCAGGAAGGCATCGAACGAAGTCTCTCGGACATTCTGTTTCCGTTTAATAAAATGTTCAAATGTTGGTCATTTTTCCGCTGTCTCGGTAATACCCACCAGAGGGCGAATGGAATCATATTGCAAATGTACAAAACATCACCAATCACGACGTGGCCTTTCCTCGTAAATGGAAAAGATTTCGAAGACGAAACTTGGTGAGCATAGGTTTGGCATAATGGGGAGTTGGCCCCAAACAAGATGGTGTCAAGGCCTCAACGCTTTTTGAGTTATGGCCATTTTTCTGGGATTAAAGATCAAAAACGAAAATAGATCGCTAATTTGACCGCGTCACGTCAAAGTACATAAGCCTAAGCTGTCAGGAAAAAAAGAACCAGCAATTTATCTATCGTAAATTAAGAGAAATTGTACATTGTACAATTCATGTTGTTCACAAAAAGGAGTTTTTTTCCCCAAAAAGTTACAGATCCAGTTGCAGCGTGTTCAGACAAACATTTTTTAAGTGGGTTTTGAAGTTCTGCGAGAATTCTGTGATTGTCTGTGATTTTCTGAAATAACACACACTCATTTAACCCTCTGTAAATAAGTCAGTTTTCAAAACTTCATATGTGTGATTAGGCAACCCTCATGAACTGTAAATCAGTCATTTCTCCAAACAGATGTCAAAGAAAAGCTCTCACACACACACACACACACACACACACACACACACACACACACACACAGCAAGGATGGAGTGACAAAGTGCGGTGCAATGGCATTACCATTATCTCTAGGCCGTGCCGAGTTCAACGAGACGCCCCGCTTGACCGTAGCTCGCTCGGTCTGAGCGCAGCGACAGTGATAAGAGAAGGCCCAAAATGAAGCCTGGACCTAAATTTCAAGTCTTTTGCTTTTGGGAGACAGAGAGAGAACCGTTAAGGTTAGAAGCACAATTTGACCTCAGGAATGTTCCTGAGGTCCTCCGATCTGTGCAACCCTTGACCGTGTGGCATTAACCCTTAACAGTGAAAACAGTTTTTTTTTTATCTCACAGTTTACAATGACATCTCTCCCCATAGGAATGCATTGCCTGCTCCTCTAAATTCAACCTGAAGCCTATGTGGGTTTTGAATGCATTATGAACCTGTCTTCAATGACAATCCATCAGGCCACTATGAGGTCTACCTGTGTTGATTCTGAGCTTCCTGGAGCAACCGGAAGTGGTTAAAATCACCCTAAAGTGTTTTGCCATACCCAACCTGCAGTTTGAGAGAAATTGTGCATTCAACCCTGTGTAAATCAGTCAGTTCTTAACGTAAATAATTAAAACTCAAGATTCTGTAAAAGCTTACCATATTGAGGATATGTTTTTACTTTTAGCTTCCTGTGCCAACCTGAAGTGCCATAATTGGGGTCAAAGGGGCTGTTTCGAAGGGTTAAAAAAGTCAGATCTTTCCAAAACTTCATATGTGTGATTAGGCAACCCTCATGAACTGTAAATCAGTCATTAATCCCATCAGATTTCCAAGAAAAACTCACACACCCACACAGCAAGGATGGAGTGACACACTGTGGGGCTTAGAGACAGACAGTGCCTGCAATAGTTACTTTTGTTCAAACTATTAAAGAACCATTAGACCTAGAGCTCTGAAACTTCAGAAACCTGTTATAGAGCTCAGGTCGATAGTGCACGGTGACTTATGTGGCTCTAGAAGGTTCTCAGACCGATAAACAGCCTCGTACATTTGCAATAACTTCAATTCATTTGGACCATTACGAAAATGATGACATTTAGAAAAGTCCCAGAGTCGCAAGACTAGGTGCATTGAAACTGGCTCGGCCCAAAGAGACGGACCCCAACGTTTCTGTCCGATAGCTCATTCAAGAACCCCATAGCAAGGCATGGAAAAAAGTGGATTTTCAGCACCAATTAAGGTCTTGCTCGGGCACCGAATAACCTATCGAGCCGAAACTCGAGGCATGGGAAAAAAAAAAAAAAAAGATGTTCAAATGTTCATAGATGACCAGCAGGGTCAAATAATAATAACCACAGTGGTTGTCGAGGGTGCAACAGGTCAACACCTCAGGAGTTAATGTCAGTTGGCTTTTCATAGCCGATCATTCAGAGTATCTCTACCGCTCCTGCTGTCTCTAGAGAGTTGAAAACAGCAGGTCTGGGACAGGAAGCACGTCCCGTGAACAGGTCAGGGTTTCAGAGCCGCAGGCAGAACAGTTGAAACTGGAGCAGCAGCACGGCCAAGAGGGGACAACATTTGAAGGGGTGTCCACATACTTGTGTATATATAGTGTATGTACACATGTGTGTTGTTGCACCATACCAACGATAAACCTGTCTTCCCATCACATCATGAAAGGTCATGTTGATGTTTATTTAATCTCTGTCTCTCTCTTCCTCTGACTCCTCCCTTTCTCCTCTGACTCCTCCCTTTCTCCGCTGTCACTCTGACTCCTCCCTTTCTCATTTGTTTCTCTCTATCTCTCTGTTTCTTTCTCTCTCTTTCTCCCCTGTCTCTCTTTTTCTCCTCAGATCTTCAGGCTCAAAGCGGCAGTCCACCAGGTAGGTAGAGTATAAATCTACAGTGATTATAGCAGTTCAATATTAGTCAACTTTATTATCCCACATGGAGAAATTCATGTGTCCATACAAACCATTCTAAAACCCAATAACAAGTAGTGTTTTATGGAACTACTAATACTTGTCAACGACAAAGCATTACTGCTGTTAGAATAACAGAATCACTGTCATCATCTGTCCTCACCACTGTGTTTTCCTCTCTGCTGTTTACAGCTGAACACTCCGTCAGACTGGTGAATGGAACCACTTCCTGTTCTGGGACAGTGGAAGTCTTCAATGAAGGAGAGTGGTTGGGTCTATGTTCTAGGTGGTTGGACATGAGAGAGGCTAAGGTTGTGTGTAGAGAGCTGGACTGTGGGAATCCTGTAGCTGAATCTAGAGGACCTCTATTTGAAGAGGGAAGAAGAGGAATCAGACTATATAGGAGTTGCTATGGAAATGAGTCTTCTATTAGACAGTGTGACATCATAGGAGGACGTGGTGTCTGTAATGGTGAATATTATCATCATGTGATCTGTTCAGGTAAGAGACTGGTAATATTGAGAGATTTATTTGTACATTATACAATATTAGCATGTATCATGTTTTATGTGATTTTATTTCATTTAAATAGAGGGAGAGATGTCAGATGTATTTAAACATTATATTTGTGTTTGTCATATTGGTTTATGGGAGATGTTCATGGGCAGATCATTGTAGTTCAGATGGTACTGAAGTGAAGCTGCCTGATGGATGTCCAGCTGTTTATTTTCTATAAAGTGAAGTGAACTTATTCCTGTCTCCTGCCTGCATTATTCCCAACCCGATCCTGAGTGACTAAGAACCCATTTCTACCTCTTACAGTATCAAACATAGAAAAACTACAATCTTTTATCCAACATATTTGTGTTCAGTCCTTGACAGTGTCATCAACAAAACTGATTGGATGTTCAACCAACTCTTTTTCTCCAGAGTCTGTGCGGCTTGTGGATGGAGCTGGTCTCTGCTCTGGGAGAGTGGAGGTGAAGTCCAATCAGTCCTGGGCCTCAGTGTGTGAAGCTGACTTTGACCAGCAGGATGCAGAGGTAGTCTGTGGGGAGCTTGGCTGTGGGGCTCCTGCAGCTCTACAGGGGGGGCTCTATGGAGGAGGTGAGGGTCAGACCTGGGATAAAGAGTTCCAGTGTAAAGGCAAAGAGTCCCTTCTCCTGGAATGTGACACCTCAGACAGAGAAAACAACACCTGCCTACCTGGTAATGCTGTTGGACTCACCTGCTCAGGTAAGAAACAGTTTGTCACTCAATCAACAATGTTTCTCACCTGGAGTGAAGAATATGAGAGACAATATAGGTGTGTTTTAGTGAGAAAATAGTAAGATTACTGTCTCTCTCTTTTCTTTTCTCAGAGCCTGATGATGTGAGGCTGGTGGGAGGAGGCAGTCGCTGTGCTGGTGGAGTGGAGTGGTACGACCAGGGAGAGTGGAGGACTGTGGGAACTGAGGACTGGGACCAGGAGGATGTAGCTGCAGTAGTGTGTAGACAGCTGGGTTGTGGCTCCACTGTTTCAGTACTACCTGGAAACACCACTAGAGGGTTTAGAGTTTACTGTTATGGTCCTGAATCTTCACTGAAGGAGTGTGGAAGATCAGATGATCTCTATCCTGGACTCACAGTGATCTGCTCAGGTAATAACAAGATATTATAATTATATTCAACTGATTTCCTTCATTCATACAACTTCCTCTGCACCTCTCATGATGACTGTTTAGCTTGTAAGTCTGCTTTGCAAAATAGATCACTCAGTCAAGTAGGAATCACATACAACTTAAATATCCCAGAATGCTTTTGTATTTGAGTGTTATCTCAGTGAACGTCTCTACTCACTACCACTGTCACATGTCATGTTATTGTCATATCTAAATGAGGAAAGTAGTTGAGGAGCTACGTTTTCTTTTTCTCCTCTTGTTCCAGATGTCCTGCTTAAGCCTGATATCAACATATGTTGTCTCAGTGACTGTAGGCCCACTACTCATGTTGCCCTGTGAGGGAGGGTGGCTAGCACTGTAACATGCTGATGTTATTGTCATATCTATAGGAAACTAGTTGAAGAGGTTTTTCTTCTTCTCTTTTATTGTTACAGATCTCCTGGTCCAGCCTGATATCTCCCTGACTGACTCAATGGGAGGGGTCTTCAGGGGCCACCAGGGGCCCGAGGTGTTCAGGGGCTACAGCTTCACCATCACCTGCTCCACTCAGCCACAGTACCCAGGAGGCTCCTTCTTCCTCACGTTCACCGGCTCCAACAGAACCCAGATCCAGCCAGCTGTCAATCACTCTGCTGCCTTCCTCTTCCCTGCTGCAGATGACTCCCACCAAGGGAACTACAGCTGTGTTTATGACAATTATGTTTTCTCTCATAACTTCTCCTCTGAGAGTGAGCTCCTCTCCCTCACCATCACAGGTAACTGAACATGAACCAGACTTATAACTTTGTCATTGACAGATTTCCCACAGATCTATGTGATGATGATCAGTCCCGTCATCAAAGTTGTTTCTGTTTGCAGCCTCTCCTCTGCCAGCCTTCATCATCAGACACGTTGTAGTGCTGCTGCTCCTACTGACAGCCATCACCACCTCCTACCTGTACTACAAGGTAAAGACATTTACTCAGACGTTACAAGTCATTTAAACTAGAGGGAGACGGTGAGGGGGAGAGGGTGAGGAGGAGAGGGAGGGAGAGAATGGAGATACTAGAGTAAATGTCTGACTGTTGGTGCTGTGTCTCCCTAGCCCACCAGGAGGCAGAAGAGAGTGAACAGGGTGAGCAGCATGGATCTTTATGTCAATGCCATGGAGATGGTCTCTCTGAGCTCCAGAGCTGAAGCTGGACCGGGAGAGGAGAGAGCAGCCCAGGGGACGGAGTAGGAATAGAATGAAGCTGATCCTACATGCTGATCTTAGGTCAGTTTTGTGTTTTAAATCGATGGTCAGCAGTGGACTGGTGTTTAAAATGTGGTGACAAACCTGAAGTGGTTCTAATTTTAATAACAAGTTCAGAATTAGTTTATCTTTCTAGAACCTTGGAAGAAATCTAAAAGGAGTGACTGCAACCACCATTATTCCTTTTAGTTTGGTTTTTACCACCAGGGTAACATGGGGTTCTGGGTAACATGGGGTTTTGGGTAACATGGGGTTCGGGTAACATGGGGTTCTGGGTAACATGGGGTTCTGGGTAACATGGGGTTCTGGGTAACATGGGGTTCTGGGTAACATGGGGTTCTGGGTAATATGGGGTTTTGGGTAACATGGGGTTTTGGGTAACATGGGGTTTTGGGTAACATGGGGTTTTGGGTAACATGGGGTTTTGGGTAACATGGGGTTTTGGGTAACATGGGGTTTTGGGTAACGTGGGGTTTTGGGTAACGTGGGGTTTTGGTAAAATGGGGTTCTGGTAAAATGGGGTTCTGGGTAACATGGGGTTCTGGGTAACATGGGGTTTTGGGTAATATGGGGTTTTGGGTAACATGGGGTTTTGGGTAACATGGGGTTTTGGTAACATGCGGTTCTGGGTAACGTGGGGTTCTGGTAAAATGGGGTTCTGGTAACATGGGGTTCTGGTAACATGGGGTTCTGGGTAACATGGGGTTCTGGGTAACATGGGGTTCTGGGTAACATGGTTTTGGGTAACATGGGGTTTTGGTAACATGGGGTTTTGGTAACATGGGGTTTGGGTAACATGGGGTTTTGGGTAACATGGGGTTCTGGTAACATGGGGTTCTGGGTAACGTGGGGTTTGGGTAACGTGGGGTTTGGGTAAAATGGGGTTTGGGTAACAATATTTTTTTTTTGTAACATTGGGTTCTGGGTAACGTGGGGTTCTGGGTAACGTGGGGTTCTGGGTAACGTGGGGTTCTGGGTAACGTGGGGTTCTGGGTAACGTGGGGTTCTGGGTAACGTGGGGTTCTGGGTAACGTGGGGTTCTGGGTAACATTGGGTTTTGGTAACGTGGGGTTCTGGTAACATGGGGTGCTGGGTAACGTGGGGTTTTGGGTAACGTGGGGTTTTGGGTAACGTGGGGTTTTGGTAACATGGGGGTTCTGGTAACATGGGTTTTGGGTAACATGGGGTTTGGGTAACATGGGTTTTGGGTAACATGGGTTTTGGGTAACATGGGGTTTTGGGTAACATGGGGTTTTGGGTAACATGGGGTTTTGGTAACATGGGGTTTTGGGTAACGTGGGGTTTTGGGTAACGTGGGGTTTTGGGTAACGTGGGGTTTTGGGTAACGTGGGGTTTTGGGTAACGTGGGGTTTTGGGTAACGTGGGGTTCTGGGTAACATGGGGTTCTGGGTAACATGGGGTTCAGGGTAACATGGGGTTCTGTGAAACATGGGGTTCTGGGTAACATGGGGTTCTGTGAAACATGGGGTTCTGGGTAACATGGGTTTCTGGGAAACATGGGGTTTTGGGAAACATGGGGTTTTGGGAAACATGGGGTTTGGGGTAATATGGGGTTTGGGTAACATGGGGTTTTGATAATTTTAAGAGTAGCTCAATTACGTCTGTTTGGTGTTCCAGAATGTATTGCTTTTTGATTTCTGCTTTTGTCTTCAGGTCTTTGTCTTATTTAGTGTCTCTTAGATTCTTTATCTTATTTAGTGTCTCTTAGAATCTTTATCTTATTTAGTGTCTCTTAGATTCTTTATCCTTTGTAGTGTTCTCTTAGATTCTTTATCTTATTTAGTGTCTCTTAGAATCTTTATCTTATTTAGTTTCTCTTAGATTCTTTATCTTATTTAGTGTCTCTTAGATTCTTTATCTTATTTAGTGTCTCTTAGATTCTTTATCTTATTTAGTGTCTCTTAGATTCTTTATCTTATTTAGTGTCTCTTAGATTCTTTATCTTATTTAGTGTCTCTTAGATTCTTTTTCTTATTAAGTGTTCTCTTAGATTCTTTATCTTATTTAGTGTCTCTTAGATTCTTTATCTTATTTAGTGTCTCTTAGATTCTTTATCTTATTTAGTGTCTCTTAGATTCTTTATCTTATTTAGTGTCTCTTAGATTCTTTATCTTATTTAGTGTCTCTTAGAATCTTTATCTTATTTAGTTTCTCTTAGATTCTTTATCTTATTTAGTGTCTCTTAGATTCTTTATCTTATTTAGTGTCTCTTAGATTCTTTATCTTATTTAGTGTCTCTTAGATTCTTTATCCTTTGTAGTGTTCTCTTAGATTCTTTATCTTATTTAGTGTCTCTTAGATTCTTTATCTTATTAAGTGTCTCTTAGATTCTTTATCTTATTTAGTGTCTCTTAGATTCTTTATCTTATTTAGTGTCTCTTAGATTCTTTATCTTATTTAGTGTCTCTTAGATTCTTTATCTTATTTAGTGTCTCTTAGAATCTTTATCTTATTTAGTGTCTCTTAGATTCTTTATCTTATTTAGTGTCTCTTAGATTCTTTATCTTATTTAGTGTCTCTTAGATTCTTTATCTTGTAGTGTTTCCATTATTAGTCCAGGTATTATTATAATCATGTTCATTCTTTGTGTTTTGAAAAAATAAATAAGAGGTAATTTTGGTTTGTTATTGTTGTTTACCTCTCATGATGTTATTGATTATAAATGTTATGATATTGATTACGATGTAGATTATTGTTATGATGTTGTTAGTAGTATAGAAATAATTATGTTATTGATTGTAATTGTTATGAGATTTATTATTATGTAGATTTTTGTTAAGTTGCTTTCTAAACTGCCATGTAATCAACTTTATGCTTTTAATAAAATCACTGTCTGTCAGTCTTGTGTGATTCCCCTCTTTGGACAGACTACAACATACAGTATGAATTAACTGAGATCAGTCTTGTGTGATTCCCCTCTTGGACAGACTACAACATACAGTATGAATTAACTGAGATCAGTCTTGTGTGATTCCCCTCTTTGGACAGACTACAACATACAGTATGAATTAACTGAGATCAGTCTGTGTGATTCCCCTCTTGGACAGACTACAACATACAGTATGAATTAACTGAGATCAGTCTGTGTGATTCCCCTCTTGGACAGACTACAACATACAGTATGAATTAACTGAGATCAGTCTGTGTGATTCCCCTCTTGGACAGACTACAACATACAGTATGAATTAACTGAGATCAGTCTTGTGTGATTCCCCTCTTGGACAGACTACAACATACAGTATGAATTAACTGAGATCAGTCTGTGTGATTCCCCTCTTGGACAGACTACAACATACAGTATGAATTAACTGAGATCAGTCTGTGTGATTCCCCTCTTGGACAGACTACAACATACAGTATGAATTAACTGAGATCAGTCTGTGATTCCCCTCTTGGACAGACTACAACATACAGTATGAATTAACTGAGATCAGTCTGTGTGATTCCCCTCTTGAACAGACTACAACATACAGTATGAATTAACTGAGATCAGTCTGTGTGATTCCCCTCTTGGACAGACTACAACATACAGTATGAATTAACTGAGATCAGTCTGTGTGATTCCCTTCTTGGACAGACTACAACATACAGTATGAATTAACTGGTCATACATTTGGCAGGAGGTTAGGAAGTGCATCTCAGTTTCCACCTCATTTTGTGGGCTGTGTGCACATAGCCTGTCTTCTCTTGAGAGCCAGGTACCCACCTGTATATAGTCCTGCTAATGTTATTTTACTGCTGCTCTTTAATTACTTGTTACTTTCATTTCTTATTCTTATCCATATTTTTATAACTGCAGTGTTGATTAGGGGCTCGTAACTAATACAATTTGATTTGATTTGAGGTCTGCCCTCGGCGGCTTTTCTCAATAGCAAGGCTATGCTCACTGTGTCTGTACATAGTCAAAGCTTCCTTAAGTTTGGGTCAGTGACAGTGGTCAGGTATTCTGCCACTGTGTACTCTCTGTTTAGGGTCACTACCAGTGGTCAGGTATTCTGCCACTGTGTACTCTCTGTTTAGGGTCAGTGACAGTGGTCAGGTATTCTGCCACTGTGTTCTCTCTGTTTAGGGTCAGGTATTCTGCCACTGTGTACTCTCTGTTTAGGGTCAGTGACAGTGGTCAGGTATTCTGCCACTGTGTACTCTCTGTTTAGGGTCAGTCACAGTGGTCAGGTATTCTGCCACTGTGTACTCTCTGTTTAGGGTCAGTCACAGTGGTCAGGTATTCTGCCACTGTGTACTCTCTGTTTAGGGTCAGTCACAGTGGTCAGGTATTCTGCCACTGTGTACTCTCTGTTTAGGGTCAGTCACAGTGGTCAGGTATTCTGCCACTGTGTACTCTCTGTTTAGTGTCAGTCACAGTGGTCAGGTATTCTGCCACTGTGTACTCTCTGTTTAGGGTCAGTCACAGCGGTCAGGTATTCTGCCACTGTGTACTCTCTGTTTAGTGTCAGTCACAGTGGTCAGGTATTCTGCCACTGTGTACTCTCTGTTTAGGGTCAGTCACAGTGGTCAGGTATTCTGCCACTGTGTACTCTCTGTTTTGGGTCAGTGACAGTGGTCAGGTATTCTGCCACTGTGTACTCTCTGTTTAGGGCCAGTGACAGTGGTCAGGTATTCTGCCACTGTGTACTCTCTGTTTAGGGTCAGTCACAGTGGTCAGGTATTCTGCCACTGTGTACTCTCTGTTTAGGGTCAGTCACAGTGGTCAGGTATTCTGCCACTGTGTACTCTCTGTTTAGGGTCAGTGACAGTGGTCAGGTATTCTGCCACTGTGTACTCTCTGTTTAGGGTCAGTCACAGTGGTCAGGTATTCTGCCACTGTGTACTCTCTGTTTAGGGTCAGTGACAGTGGTCAGGTATTCTGCCACTGTGTACTCTCTGTTTAGGGTCAGTCACAGTGGTCAGGTATTCTGCCACTGTGTACTCTCTGTTTAGGGTCAGTGACAGTGGTCAGGTATTCTGCCACTGTGTACTCTCTGTTTAGGGTCAGTCACAGTGGTCAGGTATTCTGCCACTGTGTACTCTCTGTTTAGGGTCAGTCACAGTGGTCAGGTATTCTGCCACTATGTACTCTCTGTTTAGGGTCAGTCACAGTGGTCAGGTATCCTGCCACTATGTACTCTTTGTTTAGGGTCAGTGACAGTGGTCAGGTATTCTGCCACTGTGTACTCTCTGTTTAGGGTCAGTCACAGTGGTCAGGTATTCTGCCACTGTGTACTCTCTGTTTAGGGCCAGTGACAGTGGTCAGGTACTCTGCCACTGTGTACTCTCTGTTTAGGGTCAGTCACAGTGGTCAGGTATTCTGCCACTGTGTACTCTCTGTTTAGGGTCAGTCACAGTGGTCAGGTATTCTGCCACTGTGTACTCTCTGTTTAGGGTCAGTCACAGTGGTCAGGTATTCTGCCACTGTGTACTCTCTGTTTAGCGTCAGTCACAGTGGTCAGGTATTCTGCCACTGTGTACTCTCTGTTTAGGGCCAAATAGCATTCTAGTTTGCTCTTTTTTTGTTGTTAATTCTTTCAAATGTGTCAAGAAATTATCTTTTTGTTTTCTCATGATTTGGTTGGGTCTAATATGTTTGCTGTCCTGGGTCCAGCTTGCTTAGGGTCTGTCTGTCTGTCTGTCTGTCTGTGTCTGTCTGTCTGTCTGTCTGTCTGTCTGTCTGTCTGTCTGTCTGTCTGTCTGTCTGTCTGTCTGTCTGTCTGTCTGTCTGTCTGTCTGTCTGTCTGTCTGTCTGTCTGTCTGTCTGTCTGTCTGTCTCTCTCTCACTCTTTCTGTCTGTCTTTCTGTCTCTCTCTCTCTCACACACAGATGACGGGCTAATACTAACACCTGCTAATTCAAACAGTGATAAAATACAAACAAACAAAGAGAGAGAAGAGAAGATGTCACGCTTGTCGTAAGAATTATCGGACCAAGGTGCAGCGTGATGTGGTTTCCACATGTTTATTAACTGAAATGCACAAAATCAATAAACGAAACGTGAAGACAATGGAGTGCTCACAGGCAACTACACATAAACAAGATCCCACAAACACAGGTGGGAAAAATAACTACTTAAATATGATCCCCAATTGCCTCTATTTGGGAATCATACAAAACACCAACATAGAAAAAGAAACTAGAACACAACATAGACATAGATATACTAGATCACCCCCTAGTCACACCCTGACCTACAACACCACAGAGAAACAATGGAAATCTTGCTTGTTTGTAGGTGACCAAATACTTATTTTCCACCACAATTTGCAAATTAATTAATTAAAAATCCTACAATGTGATTTGCTGGATTTTTTCTCTCTCATTTTGTCTGTCATAGTTGAAGTGTACCTATGATAAAAATTACAGGCCTCTCTCATCTTTTTAAGTGGGAGAACTTGCACAATTGGTGGCTGACTAAATACTTTTTTGCCCCACTGTATATTGATTGATTGGTTGAAGTGGTGCTGGGCTGGGGAAACGTCTGCATACCTGGTCTGGGGAAACGTCTGCATACCTGGGCTGGGGAAACGTCTGCATACCTGGGCTGGGGCAACGTCTGCATACCTGGGCTGGGGAAACGTCTGCATACCTGGGCTGGGGAAACGTCTGCATACCTGGGCTGGGGAAACGTCTGCATACCTGGGCTGGGGAAACGTCTGCATACCTGGTCTGGGGAAACGTCTGCATACCTGGGCTGGGGAAACGTCTGCATACCTGGTCTGGGGAAACGTCTGCATACCTGGGCTGGGGAAACGTCTGCATACCTGGGCTGGGGAAACGTCTGCATACCTGGGCTGGGGAAACGTCTGCATACCTGGACTGGGGAAACGTCTGCATACCTGGGCTGGGGAAACGTCTGCATACCTGGGCTGGGGAAACGTCTGCATACCTGGGCTGGGGAAACGTCTGCATACCTGGGCTGTTCCCCAATAATCTCTCCTTTCTCCCAAAGTGTGCACTTGTTCACTCCCCTTCATGGACAGGATTTGACAAGAATTGATTAGTTTGGAAACTCATTCTATAACCTACGCCTTCACCAATCCAATGCTTTTACACTTTATGGGGAGTAGTGAACGAGTGCACATGTCAGGAAGCAGTAAATACTTTTGGGACGCACTCCTGGCCCAGGCCGGAGGATCTCCAACTTGACCTCTTGGCAAAGGGAGCCTATAAATTCTGTGGTGCTCTATTCTGTAATATTAACTGGCGTTTGTCGCCCCCTTGTGGAAAGAACCTCTTATTGATCTCACTCTATATAGAGACCTCTGCAGTTTGTACCTCGCAGCACACCGTACAAATATTCGAGGTTAAACTCTTATATTACTGTTCTGCTAGCAGCAGGATAATATGCTGGCAGCACAACATCAGATTATTTTCTTCTAAATAAGAGTCCCCCTGCAAAGACAAGCTCAACTTTGAGAATAGCGATTATTTTACTGCTGTAGTGGAGTACAACACTTTTTCACAGCATTGCAACCACTTTTTAAACAAATAAATGGATAATTTTACATATTTTAATATTGTATTATTTGTACCAGCATTTCTTTTGAAAGTTTCCAAACTAAATACTGGTATGTTGAAAGCTGTTGTGTAGGTCAGTGGTGTAGTGCTGCCTGGAGAAGTGGGTACACAGTACTCTAATTTAGTAAAACATTTTCCAAACGGCCCAGAGAAGGAAAGGCACCCTGTGTGAAAAGCATGAGAAACAGTGATATACACTCTGAATGACCTAAAATGATGAATCCCATATTGGTCTTTCACAGTCAGGCCAACCCAAGCTGTACTGTTCAGTAGGATAATAGTAGACCAACCCAAGCTGTACTGTTCAGTAGGATAATAGTAGACCAACCCAAGCTGTACTGTTCAGTAGGATAATAGTAGACCAACCCAGGCTGTACTGTTCAGTAGGATAATAGTAGACCAACCCAAGCTGTACTGGTCAGTATGATAATAGTAGACCAACCCAAGCTGTACTGTTCAGTAGGATAATAGTAGACCAACCCAAGCTGTACTGTTCAGTAGGATAATAGTAGACCAACCCAAGCTGTACTGTTCAGTAGGATAATAGTAGGCCAACCCAAGCTGTACTGGTCAGTATGATAATAGTAGACCAACCCAAGCTGTACTGTTCAGTAGGATAATAGTAGACCAACCCAAGCTGTACTGTTCAGTAGGATAATAGTAGACCAACCCAAGCTGTACTGTTCAGTAGGATAATAGTAGACCAACCCAAGCTGTACTGTTCAGTAGGATAATAGTAGACCAACCCAAGCTGTACTGTTCAGTAGGATAATAGTAGACCAACCCAAGATGTACTGTTCAGTAGGATAATAGTAGACCAACCCAAGCTGTACTGTTCAGTAGGATAATAGTAGACCAACCCAAGCTGTACTGTTCAGTAGGATAATAGTAGACCAACCCAAGCTGTACTGTTCAGTAGGATAATAGTAGACCAACCCAAGCTGTACTGTTCAGTAGGATAATAGTAGACCAACCCAAGCTGTACTGTTCAGTAGGGTAATAGTAGACCAACCCAAGCTGTACTGTTCAGTAGGATAATAGTAAACCAACCCAAGCTGTACTGTTCAGTAGGATAATAGTAGACCAACCCAAGCTGTACTGTTCAATAGGATAATAGTAGACCAACCCAAGCTGTACTGGTCAGTAGGATAATAGTAGACCAACCCAAGCTGTACTGTTCATTAGGATAATAGTAGACCAACCCAAGCTGTACTGGTCAGTAGGATAATAGTAGACCAACCCAAGCTGTACTGGTCAGTAGGATAATATTAGGCATTTTATTGACACAGAGAAACTGAGTCAGAATTTCACAAATTCAGAATTTTTCTAATTTTTTCGGGTTTTTGTTCTCAAAGTCAGACTTTTTTTTAACAGAAAAACAATGCAATTGTTCTAAGTCCATAACAATACTTAAACCAATCAGGAGACCACTTTTGAGGTTTGGGGAAAATCTAAGAAATGTACATTTTTGAGAGTAGTTCCCCTTTAATTGAAGTGTGGAGGCACCTAGCACTATTGTTGGATTAGCAGTGTTTCTGTAGTACAGGCACCTAGCACTATTGTTGGATTAGCAGTGTTTCTGTAGTACAGGCACCTAGCACTATTGTTGGATTAGCAGTGTTTCTGTAGTACAGGCACCTAGCACTATTGTTGGATTAGCAGTGTTTCTGTAGTACAGGCACCTAGCACTATTGTTGGATTAGCAGTGTTTATATAGTACAGGCACCTAGCACTATTGTTGGATTAGCAGTGTTTATATAGTACAGGCACCTAGCACTATTGTTGAACTGGCAGTGTTTCTGTAGTACAGAAATCTTATGTTTATTTGACTCTGATGATAAAGAAATAGAAAATATTCCTGTAAAGGACTGTGTTAAATATTTAGGAATACATCTGTCAAAAAACCAGTCAGACAACATATGAATTTCTCTCCTAAAATTAAGAAAACCAAAAATATATTTAATAATTGTCTACAAAGAGATCTTTCTATACTTGGGAGAGTACTTCTGTCCAAGGCAGAGGGACTGTCTGGTTTTGTGTACCCCTCATTTTTGTTTGTAAATCCTGCTACTTGTAAAGAGATCAATAAGACCTTTCTTGACTTCATCTGGAAAAATAAGTCTCACAAACTAAAGAAGTCAGTCCTCTGTAATAAAAGAGCTGAAGGAGGTCTGGAAGTGTTGGACTTTGTGACATAAAAACACTTTCAAGATCAACTGGTTGACAAGATGTTTGATCAACACTGATTCAATATGGTATTTCATTCCAAATAATGTGTTTCATAAGGTGGGAGGTCTTCAATTTTTACTGAAATGTCATTATATTCCTGAAAGATTACCCGCTAAATTGGCTAGGTTTCACCAACAAGCTTTAAGGCCTGGAAAATATGTTTCCTACACAATTAGGAGCTCTTTTTTTAAGCTCTTTTGTGGAATAATTCAGACATAACTGTAAGGAATAAGTCATTGTTCTACCCCAACTGGCATGAGAGGAATAATGACTTTGTTCTTGATGTTTTCGACAACAGAGGTAATATTCTTACATATGAACAATTTATAACATTGAAAGAGTTTCCAATTCCTTTCAGTGTTTATTTCTGTGATCAAAGCCGTTCCCAGTGGTCTAACTACACTCATGAAAACTCATCTTAGCTTTGGTAATGATCACAAAGTTTATCCAGAACTCAGATTGGAAGGCGTGGGCTTACTTGAGAAATCTTGTTGTAATACATATATAAGACAAATTCTTCATTCACAAAACCAACTTCCACCGAGAGGAAAATGTTTCTGGAACATGCTTATTATTCCTGACATTGTCTGGAAAAATGCCTGGTTAAGGAATTACAAATATTGTATACCAAACAAAGTTAAGGAAGTGCACTTTAAAATTTTACATAAGATACTGTATATCCATGTAATTCTATGATATCCACATTTGTGGCTGTTTAATGATATTTGCGTTTTCTGTGAAAAAAAGGTGAGAATCTGTCCCACTTGTTCTTTAATGTAAATTTGTGACAGAATTTTGGGAAAACCTTGAAAAATACTTATTTACCATTATGAACACGACCCATGTTTTTGACATGAAAGATATAATTGTCACGAATCCCGCTTCCTGAGTCTGTTTTTGCCTGTGTTCTGTCCTGGAGTGTTTTTTCCGGTGTCCTGGAACGCACCCTGTCTGGTTGCCGGGCGACGTAGCTGGTTGGGAGATCTCTGATTTACCGCACCTGTATCCAATCCGCTATCTGCACACCTGGTCCTGATCATCACCCCTCCACTTCATAAGCACTGACCTGACATCCATTCCCTGCCGGATCGTTAGCCATGAACAGTATTGTAATGAAACAGCAGGGAGCAGGTCTCGAACCCTCGACCTCCTAGCCCGAGGTCCGGCGCGCTATCGACTGTGCCGCAAAAGCATGCTCAAGCGGCAGAGTCGATTTCCGCGCTTATAAACCCAGGGTCGTTACACTACTCCCTCCTTTCAAAGAGCGCGTCCTCGCGCTAGCTTGCGACTTTACGTCTTACAGGAACGCGCTCACCGGCCAAGCACACGCACTGTCGTGGATGCGAGGTCCGATCCCACTTCTGACACCAATGTAATGAAACAGCAGGGAGCAGGTCTCGAACCCTCGACCTCCTAGCCCGAGGTCCGGCGCGCTATCGACTGTGCCGCAAAAGCATGCTCAAGCGGCAGAGTCGATTTCCGCGCTTATAAACCCAGGGTCGTTACAGTATGTTCACCTAATAATCCCCAGTTTACAATTGGCTCATTCATCCCCCTCCTCTCCCCTGTAACTATTCCCCAGGTCGTTGCTGCAAATGAGAACGTGTTCTCAGTCAACTTACCTGGTAAAATAACGGTAAATAAAAAATAATAAAAAAATGTCGTGCCAGCGTATCAGCCTCCATTTTGATAGAGTTTGTTTTGTTGTTTTGTACGTCTTGCTTGCCTTGAACTTACCTCCGTTCTCTCTGTCTACAGTCATTCACCCGGAACACTCATTCCATCCCTACCTGGTCGTCGGTGGCTTCTGTTACTCCCTTGGATCTGCCAATTCAATCCCATCAACTCAACTCCGCTGCACGCTCCGCTACCTGGATCTTTCTATCTCTACACTTAAACTTGTAAATAAATACTCACCTTCGTCTTACTCTCCTTGTCCTAGTCTGCTTCTGGGTTCTACGTTAGAAAACCGTGACAATAATATGTTACTATTGCAATGATAACAAGACCAATGAAATGATTGTTCATTTTTTAAATTCTTGTTGCCAAATACTTTATACACAAACAAATTCCAAAATTCTATACCAAAATTACACATTTTTCTGATTGAATTTAACTATTTTATTAAAACATTAATCCTAGTGAATAACAAGAACTGAATCATTATAGATTTTTCAGAGTGATTACAACTACACTAGAATAGTTCATTATTTATATTTTTTGTATGTTTTAGTATTTTCTCGTTAATACCTGTGTTCTGTTTTGTATGATGTAACAATGTAAATTGTAGATCTGCATTTTGAATAAAAAAATATATAAATCAAATCAAATATAAAAAGAGGCACTTCTGCTGCGTCTCTTTCTGCTGACTGGAGTGGGCAACGCAGTTGAGGAACCAAAAGTTTATTTTCATTTATTTCATAAAAGTGTAATATTATATTAAGTCGTTCAAAGAGAAGCATGTGTTGATTGATTCGTGTTTAATGAGTGATAATTTAAAACAAACTTTAGACCCACTACATATTTACATTGAACCATAGTTCTGACATGGATCATTTTGACCCCAGAGCCATATCTTTTATCAGAGCCAAAATGTGGTTTATTCCATTTTTCATGACTTTGTCAATCAACTTGTTCTTAATACATCTAAATCATGGTTTAGTGTTTCTGTATCAATATGGACTTTTAACAAATTCAAATCCTTTGTATTCCTACTACAATGTTAAAACATTCTACATTGTGACATCATTCAAACATTCTACATTGTGACATCATTTCACTGATATCATGAAACAACTACTTCATGTATGTATTTTCTGATGTTTTATCAGAGATGTTTTATCAGAGTATCTCTTGTGACATTGATCACAGCTATGAGGTTTCTCTCCTGTGTGTGTTCTCTGGTGTGATACCAGGCTGCTTGACTGAGTAAAACTCTTCCCACATTGATCACAGCTATAAGGTTTCACTCCTGTGTGTGCTCTCAGATGTACTATCAGCCAGCTTGAGTGATTAAACCTCTTCCCACATTGAGTACAGTTAAAAGGTTTCTCTACTATGTGTATTTTCTGGTGTGATTTTAAATCTGTTGAACTAATAAAACTCTTTCCGCAGTCAGAACAGTGGTAAGGTTTCTCTCCGGTGTGTGCTCTCAGATGTACTATCAGGCAGCTTGTGTGAATAACATTTTCCCACATTGATCACAGCTATAAGGTTTCTCTCCAGTGTGAATTCTCATGTGTACTTTTAGTGATTCTGATCTTAAGTAACTCTTCCCACAATCAAAACAGTGGTGAGATTTCTCTCCTGTGTGTACTCGCTGGTGTATTTTAAGTTCTGATGAAGATTTGCAACCTTTCCCACAGTCAGAGCAGCAGTGAGATTTCTTCCCTGTGGGTCTCCGCTGGTGTTTCTTGAGGTGTTCTGATCGGGAGGGACTCTTCTCTGCCTCGTCAGCTTCATGATGTTGTTGAGGCTCCCCAGAGGATCCACGATAGTCACGTCTCTCTCCTGTGTGAACAACAAGTCAGAGAGATGGTTAAAGGCCCACAACAGCAGAAATCCACTGTAACAGGTGATGCCAACAGCGTAGTCATGATGTTGTACAACAATTGACGTCTGTAATGAATGTTAAAATTACTTGACAGTTGTCTTAAGACAGTCAAGTGAGCAATAATAGTCAGATTTTGTCTAGTTTTCACATGAGTAGTAACATCGATGATTGTAGGCTAGAAATTAGTTATTACAGTTGCTGAACCCCTAAGCAGTGTGCCAGGCAACCTTTGGTCTCCAATATAGGCTCCTTTCTGTGTTTTCTAAAATTGCGACAAGGGCGATGCACATGCAATTTGGTTGCAGAAACACCTCCCTGATAATGCAGAAACCACTAGTTATGGATGTTGTATATCTGCCTGGAGCAAAAAAGGTGAGCAAAGATTGTAGTTTTTCCACAATGTATTCTGAATATGACAACACACTATCAGTGCAAGATCAGGAGTGCTACTCAAGGAAACTCACATTAAGCTCTGTGTCTATTCACTAATTCACCACCGTGGGGGAAAACTCAGGGGAGTTCTCATAGGCTGACAACAAATATAGCCTCCATTTACAGGTTGCTTATGAGTGCATTTCACACTACTTTGGATTATAATTGTAAAGTTCGTTTGAATGTCCTGATTAATATAATGTTTATGTTATTGTCGAAAATTTACTACTTTTATATTTAAAAACGACTTCAAACCAGTAAAATGTTCTTTGACTAGATTTCCCATCAGCCGGACAATGAGGGTCTGTCCACTAAGTGTTTAACAAATTATCTCATAACTTCACCTAACAACAACATAGACCTACTGTAGGACCCAGAACTTCACCTAACAACAACATATACCTACTGTAGGACCCCGAACTTCACCTAACAACAACATAGACCTACTGTAGGACCCAGAACTTCACCTAACAACAACATAGACCTACTGTAGGACCCAGAACTTCACATAACAACAACATAGACCTACTGTAAGACCCAGAACATCACCTAACAACAACATATACCTACTGTAGGACCCAGAACTTCACCTAACAATAACATAGACCTACTGTAGGACCCAGAACTTCACCTAACAACAACATAGACCTACTGTAGGACCCAGAACTTCACCTAACAACAACATAGACCTACTGTAGGACCCAAGACTTCACCTAACAACAACATACCTACTGTAGGACACAGAACTTCACCTAACAACAACATAGACCTACTGTAGGACCCAGAACTTCACCTAACAACAACATAGACCTACTGTAGGACCCAGAACTTCACCTAACAATAACATAGACCTACTGTAGGACCCAGAACTTCACATAACAACAACATAGACCTACTGTAGGACCCAGAACTTCACCTAACAACAGCATAGACCTACTGTAGGACCCATAACTTCACCTAACAACAGCATAGACTTACTGTAGGACCCATAACTTCACCTAACAACAACATAGACCTACTGTAGGACCCAGAACTTCACCTAACAACAACATATACCTACTGTAGGACCCAAAACTTCACCTAACAATAACATAGACCTACTGTAGGACCCATAACTTCACCTAACAACAACATAGACCTACTGTAGGACCCAGAACTTCACCTAACAACAACATATACCTACTGTAGGACCCAGAACTTCACCTAACAATAACATAGACCTACTGTAGGACCCATAACTTCACCTAACAACAACATAGACCTACTGTAGGACCCAGAACTTCACCTAAAAATAACATAGACCTACTGTAGGACCCAGAACTTCACCTAACAATAACATAGACCTACTGTAGGACCCAGAACCTCACCTAACAACAACATATACCTACTATAGGACCCATAACTTCACCTAACAACAACATAGACCTACTGTAGGACCCATAACTTCCCCTAACAATAACATAGACCAACTGTAGGACCCAGAACCTCACCTAACAATAACATAGACCTACTGTAGGACCCAGAACTTCACCTAACAACAACATAGACCTACTGTAGGACCCAGAACTTCACCTAACAACAACATAGACCTACTGTAGGACCCAGAACTTCACCTAACAACAACATATACCTACTGTAGGACCCAGAACTTCACCTAACAATAACATAGACCTACTGTAGGACCCAGAACTTCACCTAACAATAACATAGACCTACTGTAGGACCCATAACTTCACCTAACAATAACATAGATCTAGGATTATAAATCATTTAATATTTCAGGTGAAACATGGAAACTAAAATGTCTGTCATGACATTTCATGACATTTCCTAACCTGATCCCCAGATAATTTTGTGAATAATCCCACTAGGCTACTCTGTAATGTGTTGTCATTCTAAATGTCCTGAATGAAGGAAAATATCTCTGTGTGTTGTACAATAGCCTATCCATCAAGTAACAGTTCTCTACACATTATGAGCTAAGTATCTCTGTGTGTTGTACAATAGCCTATCCATCAAGTAACAGTTCTCTACACATTATGAGCTAAGTATCTCTGTGTGTTGTACAATAGCCTATCCATCAAGGAACAGTTCTCCACACATTATGAGCTAAGTATCTCTGTGTGTTGTACAATAGCCTATCCATCAAGGAACAGTTCTCCACACATTATGAGCTAAGTATCTCTGTGCGCAAACAGACTTACGAGACCCTACTGTAAATCAAGCAGCCAATAACACATTATAAACATAAATTTGTTTGGGATATTGGATCCAACGTGGAGCACGGCATAACTGTCTTTACCGGTGTAATGAATGAAGAAGCACATTTGACTGGCATTCAGAAAACGATTCCCTGGATCAGCTGATGATAGTTGAACATGTGACTAACTAAACAGCTACAGTATTAAGTATTATGTGTAATTATTGAAGAACCGCGTTAATGACAGTATCCATTTGGGTGTTGTGAATCAACTTAAGATGAATCTGTAACAACCATTGGATATAGGAAACTCTGAAATGATTTCTGTGCCCATGAAAACTGTTTTCCCAGCGTAACATAAGAAGACACTAAATGTTACGTAGTTAGAGTGCATTTCAGAGATGTGAATACAAAAAAAAAACTGTCCGACAGCAAGATTAAGTTGAAGTTCATCATAACGTTATGACTATAACTACTGTTCCCTGAAGGAGGGAAACTAGGTACAACATACTATTAAATCCACATAGTTATGACTATAACTACTGTTCCCTGAAGGAGGGAAACTAGGTACAACATACTATTAAATCCACATGTTATGACTATAACTACTGTTCCCTGAAGGAGGGAAACTAGGTACAACATACTATTAAATCCACATGTTATGACTATAACTACTGTTCCCTGAAGGAGGGAAACTAGGTACAACATACTATTAACTTCTTATGGCTGCAGCCCGACGTCGGTACACTTATGACAACAGCCAGCTCAAAGTGCAGGGCGCGAAATTCAAAATATATTTTTTTTTAAATATTTAACTTTCACACATTAACAAGTCCAATACAGCATATGAAAGGTACACATCTTGTGAATCCAGCCAACATGTCCGATTTTTAAAATGTTTTACAGGGAAGACACAATATGTAAATCTATTAGCTAACCACGTTAGCAAAAGACACCACTTTTTTTACTCCAACAGTTTTTTACTCCATCAGTAGCTATCACAAATTCGACCAAATAAAGATATAAATAGCCACTAACCAAGAAACAACTTCATCAGATGACAGTCTGATAACATATTTATTGTATAGCATATGTTTTGTTAGAAAAATGTGCATATTTCAGGTATAAATCATAGTTTACATTGCAGCTACAATCAGAAATTGCACCGAAAGCAGCCATAATATTTACAGACACCAACGTCAAATACCTAATTACTCATCATAAAACATTTCTGAAAAATACATAGTGTACAGCAATTGAAAGACAGGCATATTGTGATTCCAGACAATATTTCCGATTTATCAAGTGTTTTACAGCGAAAACACAATAGAGCGTTATATTAGCGTACCACAATAGCCAAAAACACAAGCAATTTCCCATTAGCAAAAGTTAGCGATCGTAACAAACAAGCAAAAGATATATAATTTTTTACTAACCTTGATTTTCTTCATCAGATGACAGTCCTATAACATCAGGTTATACATACACTTATGTTTTGTTCGAAAATGTGCATATTTAGAGCTGAAATCAGTGGTTACACATTGTGCTAACGTAGCATCTTTTTCCCACAACGTCTAAACAGCAACGATATTTTTCTGACACGTTTTCTGACACACATATTCTGACCAAATAGCTATTCATAAACATAAGTAAAAAATACATGTTGTATAGGAAATGATAGATCCATTAGTTCTTAATGAAATCGCAGTGTTAGAATTCTAAAAAATAACTTCATTACGACATCCAGCTTCGGTATAGCTGAGTACCCCAAAGTTGGGCGCCCACGACTAATTCACATGCACGACAGATATATGAATTAGCATCATAAAATGTTTCTTACATTTGGTGATCTTCCGTCAGAATGTTGGACAAGGTGTCCTTTGTCAAGAACAGTTGTTGTTTGGATTCAGAACGTTCATTTTCCCTCTCGATTTAGCACGCACACTTTTTTATTTTATTTTATTTTATTTATTTTTTGGGGTGGATCAGCTTAATATTGCGGAAAGAATGTTGCTTCCAATGTAATTGTCTGCATCATTTCCAATCCCCCATATTTTTTTGGGTAAATATATATATCCATACACGCATGCATACATATATACATATATACATACACATACCTATATAGACATACATACTTTTTTAAAGAATATACCTTTATTATTATTCCCCGCAACCCTACCACCGCTCCCCCAATTGGAGTAAACTAATAAACACTTCTGCTTTTACCTTCAATTTATACATCTTATACCTATTTTACAGACACAGACTACTTTATAATAGTTCTCTCTTGTTTGTTCTTAGTCCTTCCTCTATTTCTGTTGTCCATCCAATTTTATTTCCACTTGTAACTGTGCTATTTCACAAAAGCTCCGCACCTATACAAATTTCACAGATCCCGTATGCCCTACATTGTTTATCTTGTTATTAGTCCCACCCTTCAGTTCCACTCAACCCTTCCCATCTATCTTCCAACATCATCCATTTCGGATTTTTATTTGCCATATATTTTTCAACTGTGCTGTGATGCTTCACAAAAGATTTGAACCTTCCTATTCTCATAGCTTCTACAGATTGTAAATTAAAAATAAACATTTTTGCTAAAATAATTATTATATTATTGATTGATTGACTATGGCTTTTCAAATCCCCCAGTATTGCTATCTGTAGCGTTAGTTCTAGGCAAATGTTGCAATTCTTCAGCCATTCCTGGACCTGTGACCAAAAACGAGCTACATATGGACAATACCAAAATAAATGATCTAATGACTCTGCCTCCTCACAACAGAATCTGCAGAGCTGGGAAGATTGTATACCCCATATATATAACATTCTATTAGTTGCAAGAATTTTGTACAGTAATTTAAATTGAAAAATTCGAAGTTTTGAATCCGGCGTTGTTTTGCGTATCAATTCATAAACCATGTGCCATGGAATGGGTACATCGAAAATCTCTTCCCAACTATTTTGCAATTTATATGGCACAGCTGTCAGTTTTTTGGTCCTTAAATGAAATTGGTATATGTTTTTATTTATCACACTTTTCTTTAACCATTTATGTTCTTTAATACAGGGCCGACATACAAGTTCCTTACTTTTTTCCCCTTCTACTTGCCTCTTCCATTTTTGTGGTAATGCTGCAATTAATTGGTTGTAATTTTGGGTAGAGCAGACATTTCCATATGTCTGTGTTAGCTGCATGTGTGACATAACTCCACCAGTCCTATTTATGATATCATTCACAAAAATTATACCTTTTTTAAACATTTCTTCGATAAATACAGTTTTTTTATCAATTACTATATTTGAATTTAACCACAATATTTGTTGTACTATTTGTTCCGTCCTTTCAGGTGGATTAAACTGAAATTGCAACCAACTTTCTAAGGCTTGTTTAAAAAATAAGGATATTTTGGAGATTATTTCCTTTTCAAACAACCGAAAGTGAGCAGGTGTAATCTGAATAAAGGGAAAAAGGCCCTTCTTGAACATAGGATGAGACATTCGTACCAATTTACTAGAGAACCAGTTTGGATTTAAGTATAACTTTTGTATGACTGATGCCTTTAGTGAGAGGTCTAATGCTTTAATATTTAATAATTTCTGCCCTCCGAATTCATATTCGTTATATAAATAGGCCCTTTTAATTTTATCTGGCTTGCCGTTCCAAATAAAATGGAATATTTTTTGTTCATATAATTTAAAAAGCAGGTCACTAGGTGTAGGCAAAACCATAAGCAAATAGGTAAACTGTGATATGACTAAAGAGTTAATCAGGGTGATTTTTCCACAAATAGACAAGTATTTTCCTTTCCATGGTAGCAAGATCTTATCTATTTTTGCTAACTTTCTATAAAAATTTATTGGAGTGAGATCATTTCTTTCTTTTGGGATTTTTATACCGAGTATGTCCACATCTCCGTCAGACCATTTAATTGGTAAACTACATGGCAATATAAAATGTGTATTTTTTAGTGATCCAATACGTAATATGGTACATTTATCATAATTTGGTTTTAATCCAGAGAGGATAGCAAAGGTATCTAGATCCTCTATGAGGCCGTGGAGAGACTCTAGTTGTGGTTTTAAAAGAAAACATGAATCATCAGCGTACAATGACACCTTAGTTTTTAAGCCACGGATTTCTAATCCATTAATATTAATGTTTGATCTAATTTTAACAGCTAACATTTCGATGGCAATAATAAATAGATATGCCGATAGTGGACAACCTTGTTTTACTCCTCTAGATAGTTTAAAACTTTCTGAGATGTAGCCATTATTTACTATTTTACACCTAGGGTTACTATACATAATTTTAACCCATTTTATAAGAGATTCCCCAAAATTGAAATATTCTAGGCATTTATATATAAACTCCAGTCGTACTTTATCAAAAGCCTTTTCAAAATCAGCTATGAAAACCAGACCTGGTGTCCCCGATATTTCATAGTGTTCTATTGTTTCCAGTACTTGCCTTATATTATCTCCAATGTATCGTCCATGTAAAAAACCTGTCTGATTAGGATGAATAATATCTGACAAAACTTTTTTTATTCTATGCGCCAAGCATTTTGCTAGGATTTTTGCATCACAACACTGAAGTGTAAGAGGTCTCCAATTTTTTAATTGGACTGGATCTTTATATATACCACTTGGGTCCTGTTTCAGTAATAACGATATCAGACCTTCTTGTTGCGTGTCTGATAATCTACCATTTATATAGGAGTGGTTAAAACAAGCTAATAATGGTCCTTTGAGTATATCAAAAAAAGTTTTGTATACTTCCACTGGTATGCCATCCAGCCCTGGAGTTTTCCCATCCTTAAAGGCCCCAATTGCATCAAGCAGTTCCTCCTCTGTAATTTGGCCTTCACATGAGTCTTTCTGTACAGATGTTAATTTTACATTATTAATAGGAAAAAAATCCATACAATTAGTTTCAGTTAGTGGAGATGGAGGAGCCTGAAACGAAAACATATTCTTAAAGTACTTTACTTCCTCTTTCAAAATATCATTTGGTGAATCATGCGTGACTCCATCATTTGTAACAAGTTTTAATACATTTTTTTTGGTAGCATTTCTATATTGAAGATTGAAAAAGAATTTGGTGCATTTTTCCCCATATTCCATCCAGTTCGCTTTATTTTTATAATATATTACACTGGATCTTTCTTGAATAAGTTCCTCCATTTCTTTTTGTTTTTCCTCTAACTTATTCTGTGCCTCTATGGTACCGTTTTTATTGCTATCTAACTGTACTGTTAGTCCTTCAATTTCCTTTGTTAATATGGACTCTTTTGATCTAAATTCCCTTTGTTTTATAGATGAGTACTGAATTGCATGGCCTCTAAAGGCACACTTAAAAGTGTCCCATACAATAAGGGGATCTGCTGTACCTATGTTATGTCTGAAAAAGTCAGTTATAAAATCTTCTGTCCTAGTTCTAAACAATTTATCATCTAGTAGACTTTGATTAAATTTCCAATATCCTCGCCCACGTGGAAATTCTGTAAGAGAAATATATATGCCAATTATGTGATGATCCGACCGCATTCTGTCCCCTATCAACACTTTTTTAACTTTTGGTGCCAGAGAGAATGGTATAAGAAAGTAGTCAAGACGACTAGCTTGATTCAGCCTCCGCCATGTATATCTCACTAAATCAGGGTATTTAAGTCTCCATATATCCACTAATTCCAATATATCCATGACATTCATGATTTCCTTAAGTGCCTGAGGGTGATAGTTTGTAGTGTGAATTCCTTTCCGGTCTATAGAGGTATTTAAGACCGTATTAAAATCTCCCACTATAATAATAGAGTCTAGTGTTGCTTGTAGAGTTGATAAATTCTTATATATATTTTCAAAGAAGCTTGGATCATCATTATTCGGACCGTATAGGTTAACAAGCCATATTTGTTTATTGTCCAATAACATATTTAAAATAATCCATCTACCTTGAGGATCTGTTTGGACAATTTGCACATTTGGATCAAAATTATTGTTAATTAAAACCATCACCCCTTTTGAATTTCTTTGCCCATGGGAGAAATATATTTTGCCCCCCCAGTTCTTTTTCCACAAAACTTCATCTAAAACTGTTGAATGGGTTTCCTGTAAACAATAGATATTATAATCCTTCTCTTTTAGCCAGGTAAATACTGATCGTCTTTTCTTATTATCTGCTAAGCCATTACAATTGTAACTGGCTATACTTATTTCACCACTTACCATAATGAGACACACCTTTCATTCTTTTAATCAGAATATATTTTTGTAAACGTACTATTAAAAAGTAACATAATGATTGAGTGTCTATATAGTTGTACCATGATATTTGCATTTCTACTAAGTAAACCTCCAATTGGTCCCTACTATTCCACCCGCTAAAAGGCCTCATCTCGAGATGGCTTGTCATCCCAATGCCCGGTAGACCACCCTCGACCCCCTGTATCCCATAGCCCTGAACCGACTGGGATCCATTCTTTGAAAAGAGCATACAGTGCCATTTACCGAATTGAAGAAGATCAATTACCATATGCATTTCCATTGCCCTCACCTCGATTTGTATTATATATATCTGTGGATCATCCTCTATTGTCCCTAACATCTTTTACTTCTTCCTTCGCAACAGTTGTGGGATACACACATACACCCACACACACTCAGCCCTTACCCCCACACAACCATAAGCTCACTTTCTCAACAATTGCACCATCCCAGAGCCCAACTCAAGATGGGTCATGAGTTACAAATGCACTTGCAGTTGCAGCTGCATGAGAAGGCCTGCAAGACCGCACAAAAAATTAGCAAAAATTGAGAGATTTATTTACCATTGTCATATCCTAGATAATGGAGGTCAAATGTACACCTTATTCCTGAAACACCCACAATACGGCCACCCGTCATGACCATGTCCCCACGCATCTCCATGCAGTCCGACTTTGATTTTGTGCCGCCAGGGCCACAATAATATACCCCCTCTCTGAATGTCCGAGTGTGACCCCCTCCCCATGGGTTACTGCAGCTAGTGTTGCCAGCACTGCCACTGCCTGGGTGGGGGCACCCCACCGGAATCCCCACCGGCTAGGTACAAGGTCGTCAAGGTTCTCATTAGCAGCTTTGAGAATTTCCTTGTATATTATGCTCTCCCTTTATGGGGCTTTGGCTTTGCAGGACCAACCCTGCCAAGCAGGCTCAGAATCTTGAGGGGGCAGTGCTGCTCTTGGTCTCTGACCTCATTTTAGCTGTATACAGACCGCTTACAGCGGGCACATAAAACAGTTAGGGACTTCTCCTTAGTATCTGGGTCATTCAGGTGGGTGTCTAGGGTATAGTGCCATGGACCGTACCATTAAAATAGGATAATAAATAATTAGATATAATTTATAAAAAAATAAATAAAAAATGTAGTTCTCCATGATAGGACAATAAATAAATAAGACGTATAATTCATTATAAAGGTATATCCATCATCTGAACAACATTGAAAGCCCTCTCATACCCGGCTCACAGCAATACATTGGCTCTGGGATATGCAACCATTTCATTACTCACTCACTCAACTTTCCAAACATAACAAATAAAATAAAAAATAAACACAAACCATACCATCCACACATACTGTGCCTTCTGTTTACTTAGTTTTTATCTTCACTATGTTGAATTAGTGCTTGTGTGTTCAGCACGCACACTTGCCAAGTGGCACAAAGCTCTCCAAGTCAACAAACGGAAGAGAACGGAACACGGCAAAACTCCCGAAAAATGTTCAATAATCTGATGAAACTATATTGAAAAAACATACTTTACGATGATATGGTCACATGTATCAAATAAAATCATAGCCGGAGATATTAGTTGTCCATAACGACAGCTAAACAGAAGGCAAATCCATGTCCCTTTCGCGCGCTCCAGAAAACAGAAAATGGACGGTCACGTCATACAAAGAGCTGTTATTCCACCTCAGACCAAGATAAACACGAAATTTCTTCTCTCACCGCCTCTTGACACCCAGCGGAAGGTGTATGAAGTGCACGTAGACTCTTACGTATCATGCCCATGTATAGGCAGGGAGTAGAAGAGAGCCTCGGTTTCAGACATTCCACTTCCTGGTCAGGAAGTGTGCTGCAGAATGACTTCTGTTTCACTCAGAGAAATAATTCAAACGGTTTTAGAAACTAGAGAGTGTTTTCTATCCAATAGTAATAATAATATGCATATTGTACGAGCAAGAATTGAGTACGAGGCCGTTTGAAATGGGCACATTTTATCTGGCTACTCAATACGCCCCCTGCAGCCCAAACAGGTTAAATCCACATAGTTATGACTATAACTACTGTTCCCTGAAGGAGGGAAACTAGGTACAACATACTATTAAATCCACATGTTATGACTATAACTACTGTTCCCTGAAGGAGGGAAACTAGGTACAACATACTATTAAATCCACATGTTATGACTATAACTAATGTTCCCTGAAGGAGGGAAACTAGGTACAACATACTATTAAATCCACATAGTTATGACTATAACTACTGTTCCCTGAAGGAGGGAAGCTAGGTACAACATACTATTAAATCCACATGTTATGACTATACCTACTGTTCCCTGAAGGAGGGAAACTAGGTACAACATACTATTAAATCCACATGTTATGACTATAACTACTGTTCCCTGATGGAGAGAAACTAGGTACAACATACTATTAAATCCACGCCTCGCTGGAAGCCCCGCCTTCCACAGGTGATGAGCGTGAGACTCGGATATATTCCTTAAATTTAATAGCGCACTTCACCGACCCAGGAAGTGGCGGGGCAAAACAGGTGTTGTAACTCGTTCATAACTGGCACAAAGATCGGTAGAAATGGTAAGATAAATTGGCACTCCAAATAGAAATGGAAAAAGTTTGCCGATTTACTGGAAACTTCAGGAGCATAACGTCACAATTTACCAAGGTTGGGAATTGGTTATTTGCTTCTGGTTATATTGATCTCTGGCTTCCTCAAGTCATTTGTGTGTCTTAATTATTTAATCAAACGCATGCTTCAAGCATCAGCTCAGTTCAAGTTCTGTACATACAGTTGATTTTATTAAACACATAGGGTGTGTCTATATGAAAAAATACACGTCATAACATTTCAACCAATTAATTGGTAGAAAGAAAATACAATTTAAAAAACATCTGGGACAGCCCTAGAACAGAGTGCATTCAGACCCCTTCCCCTTTTACACATTTTGTTACGTTACAGCCTTATTCTAAAATGGATGACTTTTTTTTTTTAATTATCTGTCTTCAGACAATACCCCATAATGACATCACAATACCCCATAATGACATCACAATACCCCATAATGACATCACAATACCCCATAACAGTGAATAAAGTTTAGAAATGCTTGCTTACCAGGGAACTTTTGGCTAAACCAACTATATCATACTACGACCAATAAGCATACTACAAACTCAATGTACGTCAACAAATAGTACAGTTAGTATGAGTATTCCAACACAGCTCAGGTCTCTGGTCTGCCATTTTGTTTCTGTTTAAAATCTAGGTTGCCCCTTTAAAAAAGCAACACAACAATCAAACAACCAATCTGCAGTTGAAGCAATAACAAAGCTGTCATAATTTTTTTTACTCCAATGTTTAGAAATACATTTCAGATTTCCCCTTTAACACCACACACATCAGTCCCACAACTGCCTCTGTTTTTAACACAGTAACGGTACCTACAGTTGAAGTCGAAAGTTTACATACACCTTAGCCAAATACATTTAATCTCATCACAATTCCTGACATTTAATCCTAGTAAAAAGTCCCTGTCTTAGGTCAGTTAGGATCACCACTATTTTAAGAAAGTGAAATGTCAAAATAATGGTAGAGAGAATGATTTATTTCATCTTTTATTTCATCAAATTCCCAGTGGGTCAGAAGTTTACCTACACTCAATTAGTATTTGGTAGCATTGCCTTTAAATTGTTTAACTTGGGTCAAACGTTTCGGGTAGCCTTCCACAAGCTTCCCACAATAAGTTGGGTGCATTTTGGCCCATTCCTCCTGACAGAGCTGGTGTAACTGAGTCAGGTTTGTAGGCCTCCTTGCTCGCACACGCTTTTTCAGTTCTGCCCACAAATGTTCTATACGATTGAGGTCAGGGCTTTGTGATGGCCACTCCAATACCTTGACTTTGTTGTCCTTAAGCCATTTTGCCACAACTTTGGAAGTATGCTTGGGGTCATTGTCCATTTGGAAGACCCATTTGCGACCAAGCTTTAACTTCCTGACTGATGTCTTGAGATTTTGCTTCAATATATCCACATAATTTCCCCACCTCATGATGCCATCTAATTTGTGAAGTGCACTAGTCTCTCCTGCAGCAAAACACCCCCACAACATGATGCTGCCACCGCCTTGCTTCACATTTGGGATGGTGAGCTTTGGCTTGCAAGCCTCTCCCTTTTTCTTCCAAACATAACGATGGTCATTATGGCCAAACAGTTCTATATTTGTTTCATCAGACCAGAGGACATTTCTCCAAAAAGTACGATTCACTGATGTGGCCATCAACCTCCTCCTTCACATCTGACTCCTGATGATCAACCTCCTCCTTCACATCTGACTCCTGATGATCAACCTCATCCTTCACATCTGACTCCTGATGATCAACCTCCTCCTTCACATCTGACTCCAGTGATCAATTCAGAGCGTCTTCTTTTTTTGGGGGGAATCCCGATGGACGTCATCACGACCACCACCCACAAGTTAATTGTCATCCGGGTTATCAATAGGAAGAGCATCAGCAATATGTCCTGTCTGGTAACTTGTCTCGTTCAATGGATTTACATTGGCAGGTGCACAGGGAGAAACCCCATTAAAAAAACTCAGTCGATCTCAAACTGTGGAAAAACTTTTGATAGTCTTTATCAAAGTCTGTGACCATGTTGGGACAAATGATAGTCCCTTATTATACAAGCGACAAAATTCACAAATTCTACAGCACAACGGCAGAGTCATGGAGACTTTTGACTGGTACCATTATTTTCTCATGCAATTACAGTAGGTTGTACCCAATTGGTTTTCTCTCTAGGTCATGCCAGTAGGTTACAGTAGGTTGTACCCAATTGGTTCTCTCTCTAGGTCGTGTCAGTAGGTTACAGTAGGTTGTACCCAATTGGTTCTCTCTCTAGGTCATGCCAGTAGGTTACAGTAGGTTGTACCCAATTGGTTCTCTCTCTAGGTCGTGTCAGTAGGTTACAGTAGGTTGTACCCAATTGGTTCTCTCTCTAGGTCGTGTCAGTAGGTTACAGTAGGTTGTACCCAATTGGTTCTCTCTCTAGGTCATGTCAGTAGGTTACAGTAGGTTGTACCCAATTGGTTTTCTCTCTAGGTCATGTCAGTAGGTTACAGTAGGCTGTACCCAATTGGTTTTCTCTCTAGGTCGTGTCAGTAGGTTACAGTAGGTTGTACCCAATTGGTTTTCTCTCTAGGTCATGCCAGTAGGTTACAGTAGGTTGTACCCAATTGGTTTTCTCTCTAGGTCATGCCAGTAGGTTACAGTAGGTTGTACCCAATTGGTTCTCTCTCTAGATCATGCCAGTAGGTTACAGTAGGTTGTACCCAATTGGTTTTCTCTCTAGTGGAAACAATTATCAACCCAATGTGGAAAGTGTTGAATTTGGTCAACAACAAAATGAATGGCTTATTTGCTACGTGAGGTTTACTTGATCTAACAGAAGTGTCGTAATTCTTAAATTGTTATGTGGACACGTGACATACCGACAACTTTGATAAAAAACACTATAGGAGTTGTCTCCAGATCGCTATGTATATTCATGCTAGTAGCTTAGCATCTCTCTCCATTGAATACAGGCGGTTGACGACAACAACCCTCATAGAATATAAACAATAGATAACAATAATAATAAGATCCACCAATCCAAAGAAAGGATAGGCGGGAGCTAGACAACCCACAGTGCTGCTTTGTGGACAACGACTCCGCTTGTTAGGGCAGAGACTTATTGTCAGTATATCCATAATCGTTGGTGTAGCCAACCCAACTCTCGCATGGCACTATTGTGGGGCACTGTGTGTAGTAAATCATAACTACATTAAAATCACTACATGCCGTGGCCCCCAGATAGACCCTTCTCAAATATATATGTTAAGTCACTTTTTGAAAACGGAACGGAGAAAACAAGGGGTAGCTTGCTCTCTACGTCCACTGATTCTAGACATATCAGTCATCATCCTAGGGCCCTCCCTTGATGAGGTATTGACGAGCCAACTCCGAATATCCAAAGTGAAAACCCAATTTAAGGCGGTACTTACTGATGTAAATCAGATCTCCTACCTCCACCTCTTCATCTTTCAATGTGACAGAAATCTCCCCTTCCTTCTTCACGTCAAAAACGGCATCCTCTTTCTCATCCTCCTTTTTCACTGTAACGTCTTTCACTGTAACGTCTTCCTCTTTCACTGTAACAGCCTCACCCTCAATTTATTTTTTAACTGTGACATCCTCCTCTTCCTTCTCCTCTTTCACTACAATGTTCAGCCCCAGAGCTTCTTTCTCCCTCCAGCAGACCTCTTCTTTAGCAGGAGGGGAGATGCTTACTGACCTCATGTTCGGGGATGTTAGCTAGCTAGCTATCAATAGCGACTAAGCTAGTGCTAATTTAACCAGCCAGCTACTATATCTGACTAATAAAAAATAACGTCATATTAAATTAAATAGGTTAACAAGTAGATACGATAGAAGTGTGTCTAAAACACAGCAGCTAATATACACCGAAATCGTAAAAACAGCTTGAATCTTTCGGCTACGTTAGCTAGCAAGCTACCGAGGTGGTTGACTTGTTGTTTTTGAAGAACCGTCCACTAGATTATACGTCACGATAGCAGCATCGCCTGGACGACGCAAATCGCCGTCTGCTGACTGGAGTGGGAAACGCAGTTGAGGAAAATATTATTTTAAATGGATTTCATTAAATAATACTATTATATTGAGACATACAAAGACAGGAATGTGTTGATTGATTAGTGCGAATACATTTTATTTTACTACAGCACATTTAAGGCAGTTCATTAAGTCAAACTAAATCTAAATAAGTAGCCAGCTACTGTCAGTCTATACTGCTCCTACATGGTGTAACAATACATCATGTAGATGTATATAATGAACAGACTAGGTCTATACTGCTCCTACATGGTGTAACAATACATCATGTGGATGTATATAATGAACAGACTAGGTCTATACTGCTCCTACAGGGTGTAACAATACATCATGTAGATGTACACTACCGTTCAAAAGTTGGGGTCACTTAGAAATGTCCTTGTTTTTGAAAGAAAATCAAAAAATGTTGTCCATTAAAATAACATCAAATTGATCAGAAATACAGTTTAGACATTGTTAATGTTGTAAATGACTATTGTAGCTGGAAATGGCAGATTTTTTATGGAATATCTACTTAAACGTACAGAGGCCCATTATCAGTTACCATCACTCCTGTGTTACAATGGCACGTTGTGTTAGCTAATCCAAGTTTATCATTTTAAAAGAATAATTGATCATTAGAAAACCCTTTTGCAATTATGTTAGCACAGCTGAAAACTGTTGTGCTGATTTAACAAAGCTTTTGTAAACAGTGTGCGGGTCTTCTTGTTCTTTAACAAAGCTTTTGTAAACAGTGTGAGGGTCTTCTTGTTCTTTAACAAAGCTTTTGTAAACAGTGTGCAGGTCTTCTTGTTCTTTAACAAAGCTTTTGTAAACAGTGTGCGGGTCTTCTTGTTCTTTAACAAAGCTTTTGTAAACAGTGTGCAGGTCTTCTTGTTCTTTAACAAAGCTTTTGTAAACAGTGTGTGGGTCTTCTTGTTCTTTAACAAAGCTTTTGTAAACAGTGTGCAGGCCTTCTTGTTCTTTAACAAAGCTTTTGTAAACAGTGTGCAGGTCTTCTTGTTCTTTAACAAAGCTTTTGTAAACAGTGTGCGGGTCTTCTTGTTCTTTAACAAAGCTTTTGTAAACAGTGTGCAGGTCTTCTTGTTTTTTAACAAAGCTTTTGTAAACAGTGTGCAGGTCTTCTTGTTCTTTAACAAAGCTTTTGTAAACAGTGTGCGGGTCTTCTTGTTCTTTAACAAAGCTTTTGTAAACAGTGTGCGGGTCTTCTTGTTCTTTAACAAAGCTTTTGTAAACAGTGTGCGGGTCTTCTTGTTCTTTAACAAAGCTTTTGTAAACAGTGTGCGGATCTTCTTGTTCTTTAACAAAGCTTTTGTAAACAGTGTGCAGGTCTTCTTGTTCTTTAACAAAGCTTTTGTAAACAGTGTGTGGGTCTTCTTGTTCTTTAACAAAGCTTTTGTAAACAGTGTGTTGTCTTCTTGTTCTTTAATTAACAAAGCTTTTGTAAACAGTGTGCGGGTCTTCTTGTTCTTTAACAAAGCTTTTGTAAACAGTGTGCAGGTCTTCTTGTTCTTTAACAAAGCTTTTGTAAACAGTGTGCGGGTCTTCTTGTTCTTTAACAAAGCTTTTGTAAACAGTGTGCTGGTCTTCTTGTGAGTAACAGAACTGCCTGAGATGTAGGGGAAGGGAAGCTGCTCACTGATTGGCTGTAGGGACAAGGGTCCCTCCAAAAATCTACCACTAATAGGCCAAGCCTCCACAGACCCTGTCTTGTACTGACAAACAAATAATTTGACATTCAAATACGTCATTTTAAATCCAGCTGGGCCTTTTAACACAGACAGTTGTTCCTGCTGTAGATGTTATGCCTTTGTACAGATCTAGGATCAGTTCGTTTTATATGTTCTCTAACACAGGCAGTTGTTCCTGCTGTAGATGTTATGCCTTTGTACAGATCTAGGATCAGTTCGTTTTATATGTTCTCTAACACAGACAGTTGTTCCTGCTGTAGATGTTATGCCTTTGTACAGATCTAGGATCAGTTAGTTTTATATGTTCTCTAACACAGACAGTTGTTCCTGCTGTAGATGTTATGCCTTTGTACAGATCTAGGATCAGTTCGTTATATATGCTCTCTAACACAGACAGTTGTTCCTGCTGTAGATGTTATGCCTTTGCACAGATCTAGGACCAGATCACCTCCACAATGCATATACAGTACCGGTCAATTGTTTGGACACACCTACAAATTCAATGTTTTTTCTTTATTTTAACTATTGTCTACATTGTACAGATCTAGGATCAGTTTTAACTATTGTCTACATTGTAGAATAATAGTGGAGACATTGAAACTATGAAATAACACATATGGAATCATGTAGTAACCAAACAAGTAGCAGTAGAATGGCTTTACTGAAGATCTCAGTAACTTTCAACGTGGCACCGTCAGAGGATGGCACCTTTCCAACAAGTCAGTTTGTCAAGTTTCTGCCCTGCTAGAGCTTCCCCGGTCAACTGTAAGTGCTGTTACTGAGAAGTGGAAACGTCTAGGACCAACAACGGCTCAGCCAAGAAATAGTGGGCCACACATGTTCACAGAACGGGACCGCCGAGTGCTGAAGCGTGTAACGTGTAAAAATCATCTGTACTTGGTTGCAACACTCACTAACAAGTTCCAAACTGCCTCTGGAAGCAACATCAGCACAAGAAACTGTTTGTCAGGAGCTTCATGAAATGGGTTTCCAGGGCCGAGCAGCTGCATACAAGCCTAGATCACCATGTGCAATGCCAAGTGTAGGCTTAAGTGGTGTAAAGCTAGCTGCCATTGGACTCTGGAGCAGTGGAAACGTATTCTCTGGAGTGATGAATTATGCTTCACCTTCTAGCAATCTGACGGACTAATCTGGGTTTGGCGGATGCCAGGAGAACGCTACCTGCCCCAATGCATAGTGCCAACTGTAAAGTTTGGTGGAGGAGGAATAATGGTCTGGGGTTGTTTTTCATGGTTTGGGCCCCTTAGTTTCAGTTAAGGGAAATCTCAATGCTACAGCATAGAATGACATTCTAGAGCACATATGTCAGAGTCAAGGCCCGCGGGCCACATCCGGCCCGCGAGAAGGTTTTTTACGGCCCCTGGGATGATCTTGATTTATTATTAGAACCGGCCCGCAGACCGCAGCAAGCCGGCAGCCCGCAGATCTTTTACACGCACCAATACTACATTTCCCACAATGCAACGGTGACGCACCGAGCAGTAGGCTGCTTCATTTCAATATTTATTGGCACAGCAGTCGTCAGCATCACAGTAAAATTAACTTTCAGATACCCATCAAAAATGGCAAAACGGAAGGTGGACACTGAGAACCGGGGGTTTCAAACAAGGTGGGAGTCGGAGTATATGTTCACGGAGGTAGCTGGAAAACCTGTGTGTCTTCTGTGTGGAGAAAGTGTGGCGGTACTGAAAGAGTATAATCTGAGACGACATTATGAAACGAAACACGCGGACAAAAACAAGAATATGGACATGGAACAAAGGCTACAAAAGGCTAGATTTTTGCACTTTATTTTATTGTATTTCAATCCAATTATATTTTAAAAATATTTCAGTTGAGTGGATGATAGAAAATTGCTATTATTGTTTTTTTCTTTGAAGTAAATTTAGCCCACTTTTGCTAAAATAGAAAATATAGGCTACTGATGGTGCCTTGAATACCGGTTTCTTTCATTTAATGTTCATGTTATGGGGATTTTTATATAAAGGAAATTTGTCTTTTGTGTCTGTTGAAAATTAAAGATTACTGACAGAGCCATAAGAAAATATTGCTTTATTTATCTGATCATATTGGAATATATTTGTTAGGTTTTCAGTAGGTTCAATTAGGTTCACTAGACTATATGCGTCATTTAAAAAATTTTCAATGAACATTCGAACAGTCCGGCCCTCGGCTTGTAGCTAAATTTTTTATTTGGCCCTCCGTCCATTTGACTTTGACACCCCTGTTCTAGACGATTCTGTGCTTCCAACTTTGTGTCAACAGTTCGGGGAAGGCCCTTTGCTGTTTCAGCATGACAATGCCCTGTACGCAAATCGAGTTCCATACATGATTGGTTAGTCGAGATTGGTGTGGAAGAACTTCACAAAGCCCTGACCTCAACAACGTCGAACACCTTTGGGATGAATTGGAACGCAGACTGCGAGCCAGGCCTAATTGCCCAACATCAGTGCCCGACCTCACTAATGCTCTTGTGGCTGAATGGAAGCAAGTCCCCGCAGCAATGTTTCAACATCTAGTGGAAAGCCTTCCTAGAAGAGTGGAGGCTGTTATAGCAGCAACGGAGGGACCAACTCCATGCAAATGCCCATGATTTTGGAATGAGATGTTTGACGAGCAGGTGTCCACATACTTTTGGTGATATAGTGTATATACTGTAGATGGCTGGCTGGCTGGCTGGCTGGCTGGCTGGCTGGCTGGCTGGCTGGCTGGCTGGCTGGCTGGCAGACAGACAGACAGAACATTGGCAGTTAAATCCTGCCTGTTTTGCCCTGTACGGGGGTATCGTCGGATGGGGCCACAGTGTCTCCCGACCGCTCCTGTCTCAGCCTCCAGTATTTATGCTGCAGTAGTTTATGTGTCGAGGGGCTAGGGTCAGTCTGTTATATCTGGAGTATTTTTGCTGTCTTATCTGGTGTCCTGTGTGAATTTAAGTATGCTCTGTCTAATTCTCTCTTTCTTTCTCTATTTTTTTCTCTCTCTTGGAGGACCTGAGCCCTAGGATCATGCCACAGGACTACCTGGTCTGATGACTCCTTGCTGTCCCCAGTCCATCTGGCCGTGCTGCTGCTCCAGTTTCAACTGTTCTGCCTGCGGCTATGGAACCCTGACCTGTTCACCGGACGTGCTACCTGTCCCAGACCTGCTGTTTTCAACTCTCTAGAGACAGCAGGAGTGGTAGAGAAACTCTGAATGATCGGCTACGAAAAGCCAACTGACATTTTCTCATGAGGTGCTGACCTGTTGCACCCTCGACATCCACTGTGATTAATATTATTTGACCCTGCTGGTCATCTATGAACATTTGAACGGCTCAGCTTGACCCTGACCTCTGAAATTAATGATTTAAAAAATGATTTAAAAAAATCTAATTAGATTTAATCTCATCTGCAAAGAGAGTTACACATTTGCATGGAAGGGGAATGTACACTACATGACCAAAAGTATGTGGACACCTGCTCATCTAACATCTCATTCCAAAATCATGGGTATTAATATGGAGTTGGTCCCCCTTTGCTGCTATAACAGCCTCCAGTCTTCTGGGAAGGTTTCCACTAGATGTTGGAACATTGCTGTGGGGACTTGCTTCCATTCAGCCACAACAGCATTAGTGAGGTTGGGCGATTAGGCCTGGCTCACAGTCGGCGTTTCAATTCATCCCTAAAGGTATTCAATAGGGTTTAGGTCAGGGCTCTGTGCAGGCCAGTAAAGTTCTTCCACATCGATCTCAACAAACTATTTCTGTATGGACCTCGCTTTGTGTACAGGGGCATTGTCATGCTGAAACAGGAAAGGGCCTTCCCCAAACTGTTGCCACAAAGTTGGAAGCACAGAATAGTCTAGAATGTCATTGTATGCTGTAGCGATTAGATTTCCCTTCAATGAAACTAAGGGGCCTAACACGATCCATTAAAAACAACCCCAGACCATGATTCCTCCTCCACCAAACTTTACAGTTGGCACTATGCATTGGGGCAGGTAGCGTTCTCCTGGCATCTGCCAAACCCAGGTTTGTGGTTCTGACTGCCAGATGGTGAAACGTGATTCATCACTCCAGAGAAAGTGTTTCCACTCCAGCAGACGCTTGGCATTGCACATGTTGATCTTAGGCTTGTGTGCTGCTGCTCGGCCGTAGAAACCCATTTCATGAAGCTCCAGACGAACAGTTCTTGTGCTGAAGTTGCTTCCAGAGAAAGTTTGGAACTCGGAAGTGAGTGTTGCAACCGAGGACAGATGATTTTTACACGCGACAAACTTCAGCACTCGTGGTCCCGTTCTGTGAGCTTGTGTGAGCTACCACTTCGAGGCTAAGCCACTGCTGCTCCTAGATGTTTCCACTTCACAATAACAGCACTTACAGTTGACCGGGGCAGCTCTAGCAGGGTAGACATTTGATGAACTGACTTGTTGGAAAGGTAGCATACTATGATGGTGACATGTTGATTGTCACTGAGTTCTTCAGTAAGGCCATTCTACAGCAATGTTTGTCTATGGAGATTGCATGGCGGTGTGCTCAATTTTTTTCACAGGTCAGGAAAGGGTGTGCCTGAAATAGCCAAATCCACTAATTTGAAGGGGTGTCCACATACTTTTGTATATACTGTAAGGTGTAGCTGGGTCGGCCCGTCCTCCACCACCCCAACCCAACACATCCCACTCAGCTTTAGGATCTTAGTGAAACATTCATTGTTGGTTTCAGGTGTGTTAGATCAAGGCCAGAGTGACAACCCACAGGACAGCAGACCCCCAGGACTGAACAACCCAACACATCCCACTCAGCTTTAGGGTCTTAGTGAAACATTCATTGTTGGTTTCAGGTGTGTTAGATCAAGGCCAGAGTGACAACCCACAGGACAGCAGACCACCAGGACTGAACAACCCAACAGCTGTTGAAAACATGAAGTGGTCATGTTTTTTATACAGACTCCTTTTGTCCTACAGTTTTCCATATAAGGCATCCTGACCTCATGAACGTTGACCAGTAAATCAAATCTAGTGATACATAACGAGACATTTCTGCCGTCCATTGTGACATTGTTGGAGGATAACCAACCTTCCTATGAACTATAATGCATTTCTCAGCCTCTATAAATTGTAACGTCCTGACCAGAGTTATTATGTGTTTTGCTTGTTTAGTGTTGGTCAGGACGTGAGCTGGGTGGGAATTCTATGTTGTGTGTCTAGTTTGTCTGTTTCTGTGTCCAGCCTAATATGGTTCTCAATCAGAGGCAGCTGGTAATCGTTGTCCCTGATTGAGAATCATATATAGGAGGCTTGTTTGGTGTTGGGATTTTGTGGGTGATTGTTTCCTGTCTCTGTGTTTGTGTTCTGCACCAGATAGGACTGTCTCGGCTTTCACGTTTGTTGTTTTTGTATTGTTGTAAGTGTTCACAGTTTACCTTCTATTAAACATGTTGAACACTAACCGCGCTGCATTTTGGTCCTCTCCTTCATCCCAGGAAGAAAGCCGTTACAGAATCACCCACCAAACCCGGACCAAGCAGCGTGGCAACGGGCAGCAGCAACAGCAGCAGCGGTACCAGGAGGAATGGTCATGGGAGGAAATCATGAACGGAAAAGGACCCTGGGCTAAGGTTGGAAAGGATCACCTCCCATGGGAACAGCTGGAGGCAACCGGAGAGAGGAACTGGCGTTATGAAGATACACGGCTAGCACGGAAACCCGAGAAGAAATCCCCAAAATTTCTTGGGGGGGGGGGCTAAAGGGTAGTGTGGCAAAGGCAGGTAGGAAACCTGCGCCCACTTCCCATGCTTACCGTGGAGAGCGGGAGTACGGGCAGACACCGTGTTATGCGGAAGAGCGCACGGTGTCTCCTGTACGTGTGCATAGCCCGGTGCGGGTTATTCCACCTCCCCGGCCGGGCTAGAGTGAGCATTGAGCCAAGTGCCATGAAGCCGGCTCTACATATCTGGCCTCCAGTACGTCTCCTCGGGCCGGTGTACATGGCACCAGCCTTACGAATGGTGTCCCCGGTTCGCCTACACAGCCCAGTGCGGGTTATTCCACCTCCCCGCACTGGACGGGCTACGGGGAGCATTCAACCAGGTAAGGTTGGGCAGGCTCAGTGCTCAAGGGAGCCAGTACGCCTGCACGGTCCGGTATATCCGGCGCCACCTTCCCGCCCCAGCCCAGTACCTCCAGTTCCAGCACCACGCACTCTCCCTATGGTGCGTGTCTCCAGCCCAGTACCTCCAGTTCCGGCACCACGCACCAAGCCTCCTGTGCGTCTCCAGAGCCCTGTACGCACTGTTCCTTCTCCCCGCACTCGCCCTGAGGTGCGTGCCCTCAGCCCGGTACCTCCAGTTCCGGTACCACGCACCAGGCCTATAGTGCGCCTCGAGAGTCCAGTGTGCCCTGTTCCTGTTCCCCGCACTAGCCTTGAGGTGCGTGTCTCCAGTCCGGTACCACCAGTTCCGGCACCACGCACCAGGCCTACTGTGCGCATCAGCAGGTCAGAGTCGGCCGTCTGCCCAACGCCGCCTGCACTGCTCGTCTGCCCAGCGCCGTCTGAGCTGCCTGCACTGCTCGTCTGCCCAGCGCCGTCTGAGCTGCCTGCACTGCTCGTCTGCCCAGCACCATCTGAGCCATCCGTCTGCCCAGCGCCATCTGAGCCATCTGTCTGCCCAGCGCCATCTGAGCCATCTGTCTGCCCAGCGCCATCTGAGCCATCCGTCTGCCCAGCGCCATCTGAGCCATCCGTCTGTCACGAGCCTTTAGAGCCGCCCGTCTGTCCCGAGCCATTAGAGCCGTCCGTCAGTCAGGGGCCGCTAGAGCCGTCCGTCAGTCAGGAGCCGCCAGAGCCGTCCGTCAGTCAGGAGCCGCCAGAGCCGCCAGCCAGTCAGGAGCCGCCAGAGCCGCCAGCCAGTCAGGAGCCGCCAGAGCCGCCAGCCAGTCAGGAGCCGCCAGAGCCGCCAGCCAGTCAGGAGCCGCCAGAGCCGCCAGCCAGTCAGGAGCCGCCAGAGCCGCCAGCCAGTCAGGAGCTGCCAGAGCCGCCAGCCAGTCAGGAGCTGCCAGAGCCGCCAGCCAGTCAGGAGCTGCCAGAGCCGCCAGCCAGTCAGGAGCTGTCAGAGCCGCCCTCCAGTCATGAGCCGCCCTCCAGTCATGAGCCGCCCTCCAGTCATGAGCCGCCCTCCAGTCATGAGCCGCCCTCCAGTCATGAGCCGCCCTACAGTCATGAGCTGCCCTCCAGTCATGAGCTGCCTTCCAGTCATGAGCTGCCCTACAGTCATGAGCTGCCCTACAGTCATGAGCTGCCCTTCAGTCATGAGCTGCCCTACAGTCATGAGCTGCCCTACAGTCATGAGCTGCCACTCAGTCATGAGCTGCCATTAGTCCAGAGCTGCCCCTCTGTCCGGAGCTACCTCTCTGTCCTGAGCTACCTCTCTGTCCTGAGCTACCTCTCTGTCCTGAGCTACCTCTCTGTCCTGAGCTACCTCCTAAATCATGTGGGGCCTTGGGGAGGATTCTTAGGCCAAGGTCGTGGGCGAGGGTCGCCACTCAAAGGACGCTAAGGAGGGGGACAAAGACAGTGGTGTCCTCGTCCTGCGCCGGAGCCGCCACCGCGGACAGATGCCCACCCAGACCCTCCTCTTGAGTTGTAGGGGTGCGTTCGGAGTCCGCACCTCAGGAGGGGGGTACTGTAACGTCCTGACCAGAGTTATTATGTGTTTTGCTTGTTTAGTGTTGGTCAGGACGTGAGCTGGGTGGGAATTCTATGTTGTGTGTCTAGTTTGTCTGTTTCTGTGTCCAGCCTAATATGGTTCTCAATCAGAGGCAGCTGGTAATCGTTGTCCGTGATTGAGAATCATATATAGGAGGCTTGTTTGGTGTTGGGATTTTGTGGGTGATTGTTTCCTGTCTCTGTGTTTGTGTTCTGCACCAGATAGGACTGTCTCGGCTTTCACGTTTGTTGTTTTTGTATTGTTGTAAGTGTTCACAGTTTACCTTCTATTAAACATGTTGAACACTAACCGCGCTGCATTTTGGTCCTCTCCTTCATCCCAGGAAGAAAGCCGTTACATAAATGCTTGGTTACACAGTTTCTTCTGATAACAGTCTCCGGTATCAACATTTCCAAGCCAACAAATACAGAGAGAAAAGAGAATCTGTAGACATGCTGAGATTAAAGAGCATCCTCTTTACCAGAATTCAGCCAGAATTCACAAGACCACAACATACGCAAATATGTCCCCTTTTGTGGAGGGGGGGGGGTCTTTAATCAACCACAAGGCTGGGAGAGAGAGATAGTTCTTACTCACTGACAGACTGAGGAGGAGACAGGGGAGGAGGGAGAGAGAGAGAGATAGGAGAGAGAGATAGTTCTTACTCACTGACAGACTGAGGAGGAGACAGGGGAGGAGGGAGAGAGGGAGAGATAGATAGTTCTTACTCACTGACAGACTGAGGAGGAGACAGGGGAGGAGGGAGAGAGAGAGAGATAGGAGAGAGAGATAGTTCTTACTCACTGACAGACTGAGGAGGAGACAGGGGAGGAGGGAGAGAGAGATAGTTCTTACTCACTGACAGACTGAGGAGGAGACAGGGGAGGAGGGAGAGAGAGAGAGAGAGGAGAGAGATAGTTCTTACTCACTGACAGACTGAGGAGGAGACAGGGGAGGAGGGAGAGAGAGAGAGAGAGGAGAGATAGATAGTTCTTACTCACTGACAGACTGAGGAGGAGACAGGGGAGGAGGGAGAGAGAGAGAGATAGGAGAGAGATAGTTCTTACTAACTGACAGACTGAGGAGGAGACAGGGGAGGAGGGAGAGAGAGAGAGGAGAGATAGATAGTTCTTACTAACTGACAGACTGAGGAGGAGACAGGGGAGGAGGGAGAGAGAGATAGGAGAGAGAGATAGTTCTTACTCACTGACAGACTGAGGAGGAGACAGGGGAGGAGAGAGAGAGACAAACATTTAAATCAAATTTATATATTTTAATTAGTGACTTCTCACCAGTGATGTCATCATAACCAGTAACCTGTTCCTCTCTTGTCCCAGCCCAGCCTGACCCTGACATATAGCATCAGGCCTGTAGAGTTGACTTGGGTAACAGACCTCTAGCTTCTACACCACATCCCCCCTTCTCCTGCTCTAACATGAGACCTCATCAGTACTCATTTTGGGTGCTGGTACTGTTTATATTGAGGTGCTGGAACATTAAGCCAATATTCTATAAGAGGTGAACTCAAGCAGTAGACAGTTAGAGGTGATATTATAGGACACACTATGTGAAACTTTGCTGCTCTGTCAGCAGTTTCCTGTGGAGTTTTTCAGTTTGCTGTAGTGTGTTCAACTACTGATCCAAGATAAGTTGCTAAGAAGTTTATCTCACATCATTGAAGTTAGGACGTAATGAGAGAGAAGTCATAAAGCCTAGCAGTAGTTTCCACTCTTCAGTCCTCTCTTCATGACAGTAGACTGTGAAGCCCCAGTTAGAGACAGATATGATACCTGCAGTGATACTGACCATCCTGTTCTGGAGCACAGGTAGGATGCTGTTATGTTGATAGACACTGGTGACAGTTACTGAGATATGTTTTGATATTGTAAGATATATTATAATTTGCAGGGCTAGTAAAAGAACATGCAACTGGAAGCAGACAGTAAAAATGTGTCTCAAAGCAGGACAATGATGTGATCACCTGTAAATGTACTTTACTGTAGCCTAACTGTCCATCTGGGGACAGGCACTAATGTCAGTTAAGTTGTGATGGTGTCATGCATCTGACTGTTGTATATTCAGTGTGTCAATGATTGATTGTATCTGTCTCTATGTAAATGAATGAGAGTATATTTTATGTATCTGTTTAATATTGGTCTTATGTTAGAGCAGGAGAAGGGGGGAGTGTCGATGCCAGAGGTCTGTGACCTGAGTCAAGCTCAACAGGCCTGATGCTACATGGCAGGAAGAGAGAGAGAACGAGAGATAGGAGGGGAGGGGACAGAGCATAGCTGAGGGAAGTAGGGGGAGGGGAGGGCAGAGGAGAGAGATAGGAGGGGAGGGCAGAGCAGAGAGATAGGAGGGGAGGGGACAGAGCATAGCTGAGGGAAGTAGGGGGTGGGGAGGGCAGAGGAGAGAGATAGGAGGGGAGGGCAGAGCAGAGAGATAGGAGGGGAGGGGACAGAGCATTACTGAGGGAAGTAGGCATTATGAGGGTGCTGCGGCGCCCCGAGAAAAATACATGAATGTAATTAGATTTTTTTACTTTTTGGAAAACCATTTCCCCCCCTGTGGTAGACCAGGGACTTTGGTCAAGACGTTTACCCAGATCAGACACGAACAGAGTAGGATTAGCTCGGTTTCAAGGGTGTTTATTTAAATAATAAATCAAAAAGATAAAGATAGGTCTCCCCCATGAGACCCTCTCCGGGATACCGTCTTCTACGCTCCGGGTCTTGCTGTATCCTGTCCAGCACAAAAACTAAACTCCCGCCTCATACCTCTGCAACCGTCCCCAACTATACGGGAGTCCTTTCCTCTCCCACTCTCTCTGTGTGCTGCCCTTCTGGCAGCTTTATGGGCCTTGCACAGCTGGTGAGCAACCAGCCCCTGATTACTCACCAACTCCCAGTCAGCCACAATTAGTCCTGGCCGGAGAGCCCGTCGAGACCTGGCAAGTCCAGCAGATGGAGCCATCGGCTCGTGATGTATACTCTGTCTGTCACCAGGCCTCGACGAGTCTCCCCCTGGTGGCTGACCTGCTGTACGCCACACCCACTAGTAGTCCAGTACTGTATCAGTGGTTTGATATAGCCTTCTGTAGCGAGCCCAACATTAACTTCTTACCTATAGGTCTACATCATCATCCTCTGTCTGCATCCTAATCCCTACCTGTAGTCTACCTACCTCTGGTATAATGCATTTCCACCTCTCACTCCATCAGTGTTGCTCTGTCTGCATCCTAATCCCTACCTGTAGTCTACCTACCTCTGGTATAATGCATTTCCACCTCTCACTCCATCAGTGTTACTCTGTCTGCATCCTAATCCCTACCTGTAGTCTACCTACCTCTGGTATAATGCATTTCCACCTCTCACTCCATCAGTGTTGCTCTGTCTGCATCCTAATCCCTACCTGTAGTCTACCTACCTCTGGTATAATGCATTTCCACCTCTCACTCCATCAGTGTTGCTCTGTCTGCATCCTAATCCCTACCTGTAGTCTACCTACCTCTGGTATAATGCATTTCCACCTCTCACTCCATCAGTGTTGCTCTGTCTGCATCCTAATCCCTACCTGTAGTCTACCTACCTCTGGTATAATGCATTTCCACCTCTCACTCCATCAGTGTTGCTCTGTCTGCATCCTAATCCCTACCTGTAGTCTACCTACCTCTGGTATAATGCATTTCCACCTCTCACTCCATCAGTGTTGCTCTGTCTGCATCCTAATCCCTACCTGTAGTCTACCTACCTCTGGTATAATGCATGTCCACCTCTCACTCCATCAGTGTTGCTCTGTCTGCATCCTAGTCCCTACCTGTAGTCTACCTACCTCTGGTATAATGCATTTCCACCTCTCACTACATCAGTGTTGCTCTGTCTGCATCCTAATCCCTACCTGTAGTCTACCTACCTCTGGTATAATGCATTTCCACCTCTCACTCCATCAGTGTTACTCTGTCTGCATCCTAATCCCTACCTGTAGTCTACCTACCTCTGGTATAATGCATTTCCACCTCTCACTCCATCAGTGTTGCTTGTCCATCTTCCTGAATTAAAAGATGAACAGATCAATATTGCTGCATAACGTCATTAAATATTGCTAAGTTATTTATCTATAGTGTGGATGTAGGGCTGGTTTTAGTATATAATGAGCACCCAAATGCTGCGTAGGCAACACAATAATATCAGACAGACAAGCTGGCCCGTGCTGCCTCCGTGTTGACTACTATGTTGCAATATGAATATTCTCAGAGTTGTCTTGTTGATACTAAATGTTTCATTTCCTCCGAGCCGCCTCGTTCATTTATACAATGTTTCAATATTATCAGAGCCACCTTGTTGATGCAATGCTTCAGTATTCACAGAATGTTTCCTTTCCCTGGTGAATAATGCAGACAGGCAAATACAAAATGAGCTGGGTGCAGACATCATAAGGAACATCTCTGAATGCAGAGCAACACTTTTGTTGGGAAGCACATGAGACAATGACACTGTCATAGTACACAATAGGAACCGCTCCACAAGGGTGACTTCATATACATTATAGCAGGGGGTCGACGACGCTTTTCAATGTACAAATGATCCTCTCATTTCTAAAGATCTGCGTGCCTGTATAACGCCCCACCCAGCAGACTGTCGACCAATCACGTTCACGTTGTCATGCTGCGTCACGCGGTTGCTAAACCAATCGTAACGTAATCGCTTCTCAAAGTCAGTGTACTTCATGTCCAGAAACTGCCTATTTTCATCAAAAGTACGTACTGTCAAGATCCGACAGCTATACGATACTACAGATAGCAAGTTCATTATCTCACATCTCCGAAAATATCTGTAATGTTGTACTTCTTTTTGACAAAATTCATGCTAATATTGTGTTTTTGATCTAGAGCCCAATAGACTCCCGTTCAAGCCTTGAAAGAGCCTCTCCTTGTCCCAGAATCACCCAGAATGCACCGCGCCGCCTATTGAAGTAGTAAGGGCTTCGTTTCCCATCTCCTCAAAAGTATTTCTGAAGTTGTGAATGTTAGATTCCACTCTGTGAGACACATCGATCTACAGGTTGAATATGGTGAGATTGTAGACTCCTAAATTGATAGTGCAGTTTGTTGAGGTGATTTAACAGCTAGTTAGCTACTTCACATGCTGATATTGTCTTTGGTATTATTGTGTGTAGATACGTTTAGATACCAGCCAGCCCATACAGAGAGCATTGCATTGTGGATTTTGTAGTCGACTTGAGCTGCAACAGATTTCCTCAACGGTTTTCCATCTTGTTACCAACCTTATTATAAAGCCAAAATGAAACATTTGTTTACAAAAAGTATTGTTCTCACATACAAGTATTATTTAACACTGTCAAGTAAAGGAATGAGTGGTGAATATTTTCATCTTGTATTTCATGATTTTCTTCATTCTTTGGTTGAGTCAGTTTGTCGTTATGCGTCCTTGTTGATTGAAGGCCTAAGAAATTCCTTTAATGTATTTTATTTACATGCATGTGTAGGATTTAACTGGCCTGGTTTGAATCCAGGCTGCATCACATCCGGCCGTGATTGGGAGTCCCAGCGTCGTCTGGGTTAGGCTGGGGTAGGCCGTCATTGTAAATAAGAATGTGTTCTTAACTGATTTGCTTAGTTACATAAAGGTTATATAAAAAATAATTTTATCTGGCATAGTTTACATTCACAGTCAGCTGTTTTATGCTCTGGTTACTTTCACATTGATGTGGGTATTTGAAGTCAGCATTGAAGTGTGTATTATGCATCTATTTCATTGTACTGATCCACCAGTAGACTAAATGAGTCAATGTAGCCTCTGTATGATGAGGTTGAGTAGTACGTTGTACATCCATTCCACAGACCTTTAAATCTAATATAAACCTAATATTGCAGTGATAATTCATGTCTGGGGGCATTCATTTATGTTAGTTTTTGCTGTTCTCTAAATAGTATTATAGAGATTTTAAGTACAGTAAATTAGCTTCAACTGGTGGGGGGATTTATACACACCTCGTTTAGCCTTACCCTAGGTTTAGCTGTATTTCTACACACCCCATTTAGCCATACCCTAGGTTTAGCTGTATTTCTACACACCCCATTTAGCCATACCCTAGGTTTAGCTGTATTTCTACACACCCCATTTAGCCATACCCTAGGTTTAGCTGTATTTCTACACACCCCATTTAGCCATACCCTAGGTTTAGCTGTATTTATACACACCCCATTTAGTCATACCCTAGGTTTAGCTGTATTTATACACACCCCATTTAGCCATACCCTAGGTTTAGCTGTATTTCTACACACCCCATTTAGCCATGCCCTAGGTTTAGCTGTATTTATACACATCCCATTTAGCCATACCCTAGGTTTAGCTGTATTTATACACATCCCATTTAGCCATACCCTAGGTTTAGCTGTATTTCTACACACCCCATTTAGCCATACCCTAGGTTTAGCTGTATTTCTACACACCCCATTTAGCCATACCCTAGGTTTAGCTGTATTTATACACATCCCATTTAGCCATACCCTAGGTTTAGCTGTATTTCTACACATCCCATTTAGCCATACCCTAGGTTTAGCTGTATTTATACACATCCCATTTAGCCATACCCTAGGTTTAGCTGTATTTATACACACCCCATTTAGCCATACCCTAGGTTTAGCTGTATTTCTACACATCCCATTTAGCCATACCCTAGGTTTAGCTGTATTTCTACACACCCCATTTAGCCATACCCTAGGTTTATCTGTATTTCTACACATCCCATTTAGCCATACCCTAGGTTTAGCTGTATTTCTACACACCCAAACTACTTGATGTGGTTATGGGACAGAGGAGGAGGGGAGGGGAGATGGAGAGAGAGGGAGATGTCAACAGAGATGGGGCTGACAGAATAACATGCAGTCAACTCAATATCTTTTCATTACTGACTTCTCACCAGTGATGTCATCACAACCAGTAACCTTTTCCACTCTTCCACTCTTGGTCCGGCTCAGCTTGACCCTGACCTTTGAATTTCATTATTTAAAAAACAGACAGAAGCAAATGTATTAAATTAGATCCACCACATGTTTCAATCAGACCACCATGGTCCCTGTGTCCAAGAACACCAAGGTAACCTGCCTAAATGACTACCGACCCGTAGTACTCACGTCTGTAGCCATGAAGTGATATGAAAGGCTCATATCAACACCATTTTCCCAGAAACCCTAGACCCACTCCAATTTCCATACCGTCGCAACAGATCCACAGATGATGCAATCTCTATTGAACTCCACACTGCCCCTTCCCACCTGGACAAAAGGAACACCTATTTGAGAATGCTATTCATTGACTACAGCTCAGCGTTCAACACCATAGTGCCCTCAAAGCTCATCACTAAGCTAAGGACCCTGGGACTAAACACCTCCCTCTGCAACTGGATCCTGGACTTCCTGACGGGCCACCACCAGGTGGTAAGGTTAGGTAACAACACATCCGCCACGCTGATCCTCAACACGGGGGCTGTGTGCTCAGTCCCCTCCTGTACTCCCTGTTCACTCATGACTGCACGCCGAGGCATGACTCCAACACCATCATTAAGTTTGCCGATGACACAACAGTGGTAGACCTGATCACTGACAACAGTGTGACAGCCTATAGGGAGGAGGTCAGAGACCTGGCCGTGTGGTGCCAGGACAACAATCTCTCCCTCAACGTGATCAAGACAAAGGAGATGATTGTGAAAGACAGGAAAAGGAGGACCGAGCACGCCCCCATTCTCATCAACGGGGCTGTAGTGGAGCAGGTTGAGAGCTTCAAGTTCCTTGGTGTCCACATCACCAACATCCTAACATGGTCCAAACACACGAAGACAGTCGTGAAGAAGGCACGACAAAAGGAGACTGAAAAGATTTGGCATGGGTCCTCAGATCCTCAAAAGGTTCTACAGCTGCACCATCGAGAGCATCCTGACGGGTTGCATCACTGCCTGGTATGGCAACTGATCGACCTCTGACCACATGACACTATAGAGGGTAGTGCGTACGGCCCAGTACATCACTGGGTCAAGCTTCCTGCCATCCAGGACCTCTATACCAGGCGGTGTCAGAGGAAGGCCCTAAAAATGGTCAAAGACTTCAGTCACCCTAGTCATAGACTGTTCTCTCTGCTACCGCACGGCAAGCGGTACCGGAGCACCAAGTCTAGGTCCAAGAGGCTTCTAAACATCTTCTACACCCAAGCCATAAGACTCCTGAACATCTAATCAAATGGCTACCCAGACTATTTGCATTATCCCCCCCTTCGCCTACGCTGCTGCTACTCTCTGTTATTATCTATGTATAGTCACTTTAATAACTCTACCTACATGTACATATTACCTCAATAACCTTGACACCGGTGACCCGCACATTGACTCTGCACCGGTTCCCTGGTACCACTAAGGCCCTCTCAACCAGCTGGCTACACTAGGGCCCTCTCAACCAGCTGGCTACACTAGTGCCCTCTCAACCAGCTGGCTACACTAGTGCCCTCTCAACCAGCTGGCTACACTAGGGCCCTCTCAACCAGCTGGCTACACTAGGGCCCTCTCAACCAGCTGGCTACACTAGTGCCCTCTCAACCAGCTGGCTACACTAGTGCCCTCTCAACCAGCTGGCTACACTAGGGCCCTCTCAACCAGCTGGCTACACTAGTGCCCTCTCAACCAGCTGGCTACACTAGTGCCCTCTCAACCAGCCATCTCCACTAGTGCCCTCTCAACCAGCTGGTTCCACTAGGGCCATCTCAGCCAGCTGGTTACACTAGGGCCCTCTCAACCAGCTGGCTCCACTATGGCCCTCTCAACCAGCTGGCTACACTAGTGCCCTCTCAACCAGCTGGTTACACTAGTGCCCTCTCAACCAGCTGGCTCCACTAGGGCCCTCTCAACCAGCTGGTTACACTAGTGCCCTCTCAACCAGCTGGCTCCACTATGGCCCTCTCAACCAGCTGGTTACACTAGTGCCCTCTCAACCAGCTGGCTCCACTATGGCCCTCTCAGCCAGCTGGTTACACTAGTGCCCTCTCAACCAGCTGGCTACACTAGTGCCCTCTCAACCAGCTGGTTACACTAGTGCCCTCTCAACCAGCTGGCTCCACTATGGCCCTCTCAGCCAGCTGGTTACACTAGTGCCCTCTCAACCAGCTGGCTACACTAGGGCCCTCTCAACCAGCTGGTTACACTAGTGCCCTCTCAACCAGCTGGCTCCACTATGGCCCTCTCAACCAGCTGGTTACACTAGTGCCCTCTCAACCAGCTGGCTCCACTATGGCCCTCTCAGCCAGCTGGTTACACTAGTGCCCTCTCAACCAGCTGGCTACACTAGTGCCCTCTCAACCAGCTGGCTACACTAGTGCCCTCTCAATCAGCTGGCTACACTAGTGCCCTCTCAACCAGCTGGCTCCACTATGGCCCTCTCAACCAGCTGGCTCCACTAGTGCCCTCTCAACCAGCTGGCTCCACTAGTGCCCTCTCAACCAGCTGGCTACACTAGTCCCCTCTCAACCAGCTGGCTACACTAGTGCCCTCTCAACCAGCCGTCTCCACTAGGGCCCTCTCAACCAGCCGGCTCCACTAGGGCCCTCTCAACCAGCCGGCTCCACTAGGGCCCTCTCAGCCAGCCGGCTCCACTAGGGCCCTCTCAGCCAGCCGGCTCCACTAGGGCCCTCTCAGCCAGCTTGTGTCTGTAGGAGAGCGTGAGCTGTGTGTACAAAAAGTAGAAGTACAAATGTCAAGGGAAATGAACTAAAGTGATAAATCTAGTCCTAGGTTTTATTTACTGTGGTGTTTGTTCTCCACTGGTTACCCTGGTCTCATCACAACAGGTCACACATTCTGCTGCCATGATTGCACACTGTGGTATTTCACCTAACAGATACAGGAGCTTGTCAATATTATATTTGTTTTCAAATTATTTTGGGGTCCTTGTAATCTGAGGGAAATATGTGTCTCTTATATCGTCGTACATTTGGCAGGAGGTTAGAAAGTACAGCTCAGTTTCCACCTCATGTTGTGGCAGTGGGCACATAGCCAGTCTTCTCTCTGCCTGTTTCAATCCTTTCTCAATAGCAAGGCTCACTTCATTTGTATATTGTACATTTTTTCCTCCGTTTTCTATCAGATAGTCTGTCACCATGTAATGTCTGTTTAGGGCCAAATAGTTTTGGGATTTTTATATTTTGGGGGGAAAAGATCAGGAAACTCATATTAATATTTAACATGTATTTCACCCTTATTTTTTACACTAAACTATCTCCATATATACTTCCATAAATGTGTTAAACTGGTACCAGGAGACCTTCAGACGAGTCTTGTAAAGCTTGTGGGCGTCCTAGATCAAACCAACCTGTATGTGTTCCTGAGAGACTCACCTTTCCATAGTGGGGTCATGTTAGTGTGTCCTAGATCAAACCAACCTGTACGTGTTCCTGAGAGACTCACCTTTCCATAGTGGGGTCATGTTAGTGTGTCCTATATCAATACAACCTGTACGTGTTCCTGAGAGACTCACCTTTCCATAGTGGGGTCATGTTAGTGTGTCCTAGATCAAACCAACCTGTACGTCTTCCTGAGAGACTCACCTTTCCATAGTGGGGTCATGTTAGTGTGTCCTAGATCAAACCAACCTGTACGTGTTCCTGAGAGACTCACCTTTCCATAGTGGGGTCATGTTAGTGTGTCCTATATCAAACCAACCTGTATGTGTTCCTGAGAGACTCACCTTTCCATAGTGGGGTCATGTTAGTGTGTCCTAGATCAAACCAACCTGTATGTGTTCCTGAGAGACTCACCTTTCCATAGTGGGGTCATGTTAGTGTGTCCTAGATCAATACAACCTGTATGTGTTCCTGAGAGACTCACCTTTCCATAGTGGGGTCATGTTAGTGTGTCCTAGATCAATACAACCTGTATGTGTTCCTGAGAGACTCACCTTTCCATAGTGGGGTCATGTTAGTGTGTCCTAGATCAATACAACCTGTATGTGTTCCTGAGAGACTCACCTTTCCATAGTGGGGTCATGTTAGTGTGTCCTAGATCAAACCAACCTGTATGTGTTCCTGAGAGACTCACCTTTCCATAGTGGGGTCATGTTAGTGTGTCCTAGATCAATACAACCTGTACGTGTTCCTGAGAGACTCATCTTTCCATAGTGGGGTCATGTTAGTGTGTCCTAGATCAAACCAACCTGTATGTGTTCCTGAGAGACTCACCTTTCCATAGTGGGGTCATGTTAGTGTGTCCTAGATCAATACAACCTGTACGTGTTCCTGAGAGACTCACCTTTCCATAGTGGGGTCATGTTAGTGTGTAGTCCAAACGGTTCTGACACTACAGACAGAAGTTGGCAGATGGACTGTACGACTTCAGACGATGCTTATGGGGTCGTAGAGCAAAACGGAGAACATCATCGTGTTCCTGAGTCTCATCTTTCCACAGTTTACAGGCCAAACTGATCGGACGTTACAGATTTCCACACGACCGCAGAAATGGTAGGCTAAGGGTTAAATTGTAAATGAAAAGAGCATCTGCCAAACATGGATTGTGTGTGTGGGGGTACAGAGATGTGGTAGTCATATAATAATCATGCTGTGGTCTACATTTAGTTCATCATCAAGCAGACCAGATCATTAGAGATGGTGGGAGAGCCTGTTAGGCTGTTTAAAATGGAACAATATCATTTATATCCTCTAGCATGAGACTAATACCTCTATATACATTTTAACAGGATTTGAGTGACGTTTTCTAAATTGTTTTATAATAAATATATATTATACATTTTTCACGTAGACATCATGGTGTGTCCATCAATTTAAATCCCAACTTGTAAGGAAAGTATAAATAATAAAAATCAACAATGTATTGGACAGGCCTATGAGGTCTAAAGGTCTGTCTTTCCAAGACATTCTGTTCATCTGCAAGCAGACCTGATGATTCTAGATGGTGGGAGAGCCTGTTATTTAAAATGGAAGAATAGAACTTACTGTAGCCTATATAATGTAACAATGACAATAATCCCTTCATATATACTGTAGTTGAAGGTTATTTTAGTGTCATAAAAAGTGTTGATTAAAACAAATCAGGATGTTTGGTGGATGGATTCAGTGTAGATGTTCTGCTGTGTATCGAGGGGTTTATATGAAAGTGGTAGATTTGTAATTCTTTACAAGAGAAAGTTCTGGAATTCTTTTCTTTGGGTGACCTCAGGCTACGGTCTTTGACAATTCAGCTACTTTGGTAACAGTCCTACAACTGTCACCTCATGTAACAACTGATTTACTTAACTAAAGGCACATCTCAATATGTGGTCCAGGTGCCTTAGTTTTCCTATAAAAACCTGTGTCCAAACTCAGCATTAAATATAATCTAATCAGAATAGTGTACAGAGATAAGTTATTGCACCGTGAAATGTAATGTGTTTTTTAGTGTTTATTCTGTTGCATTAATAAAGTCACTGTTGACTATTACATCAAAATCAGTGTGAACACGTCTGATTGGACTAGATCCATGTTGCGGTGAGACACGTCTGATTGGACTAGATCCATGCTGAGGTGAGACACGTCTGATTGGACTAGATCCATGTTGAGGTGAGACACGTCTGATTGGACTAGATCCATGTTGAGGTGAGACACGTCTGATTGGACTAGATCCATGTTGAGGTGAGACACGTCTGATTGGACTAGATCCATGTTGAGGTGAGACACGTCTGATTGGACTAGATCCATGTTGAGGTGAGACACGTCTGATTGGACTAGATCCATGTTGGGGTGAGACACGTCTGATTGGACTAGATCCATGTTCGGGTGAGACACGTCTGATTGGACTAGATCCATGTTGAGGTGAGACACGTCTGATTGGACTAGATCCATGTTGAGGTGAGACACGTCTGATTGGACTAGATCCATGTTGAGGTGAGACACGTCTGATTGGACTAGATCCATGTTGAGGTGAGACACGTCTGATTGGACTAGATCCATGTTGAGGTGAGACACGTCTGATTGGACTAGATCCATGTTGAGAGGGGAGGGGGTAAAGACAAGAGGGTGAGAAGAGGAGAGGCGAGGGGGAGTAGAGCAGAAGAAAGGGGGAGGAGAGGGGAGAGGAAGGAAGTGGAGAGGAGAGGGAGGGGGTAAAGACAAGAGGGTGAGAAGAGGAGAAGAGGAGACTGGAGGGGGGATAAGAGAAAAGGAGAGGAGTAGAAGAGAGGGGGAGAAGAGGAGAAGAGAGGAGGAAAGGGGAGGAGAGGAGACTGGAGGGGGGATAAGAGAAAAGGAGAGGAGTAGAAGAGAGGGGGAGAAGAGGAGAAGAGAGAAGGAAAGGGGGGGAGAGGGGAGGGGGGAGGAGGAGAGAAGAGAGGGAGAGAAGAGGAGAATAGAGTGTCAAAAGAGGAGAGGAGAGGGGCAGAAGTGGGGAAGGGGAGAAGAGGAGAGGAGAGGGTTGGAGAAGAGGAGAGGTGGAGAAGAGGAGAGGGGGAGAAGAGGAGAGGGGGAGAAGTGGAGAAGAAAGATGGAGAAGAGGAAAGGGAGGGAAGAGGAGAGGGGAAGAAGAGAATAGGGGGGAGAAGAGGAGAGGGGGAGGAGAGGAGAGGAGAAGAGGGTGGGAGAAGAGAAGGGTAGCGGTGGAGAAGAGAAGAGAGGGGGAGAAGAAAGGGGGAGGAGAGGAGAGGGGAGAGGGGAGGGAGAGGAGAGGAGAAGAAGAGGAGAATAGAGTATCAAAAGAGGAGAAGAGAGGGGCAGAAGGGGAGAAGAGGAGAGGTAGAGGAGAGGTTCCAGGAGAGGGGGAGGGGAGAAGAGGAGAGGGTTGGAGAAGATGAGAAGGGAAGAAGAGGAGAGGGGAGGGGAGAAGAGGAGAGGGGGAGGAGAGAAGAGTAGATGAGAGGTGCAGGAGAGAGAGTAAGAGAAGGAAGAGGGGAGGGGAGAGGAGAAGAGGAGAGGGTGAAAAGCAGAGAATTGAAGAGAGGAGAGGAGAAGAGAGCGGGGAGAAGAGGAGAGGGGGAAAAGAGGAGAGGAGTGGTGGGAGAATGAGAGGGGGAGAAGAGGAGGAGGGGAGAAGAGGAGGAAGAGAGGGGATGTGTGGAGAGGGGGGAGAAGATGAGAGGTGCAGAAGAGGAGAGGGGAGAAGGGGGGAGGGGAGATGGGGGGAGAAGTGGAGAATTGAAGAGAGGAGAGGAGAAGAGAGCGGGGAAAGAGGAGAGGAGTGGTGGGAGAATGAGAGGGGGAGAAGAGAGGGGGGAAAGAGGAGAAGAGATGGGGGAAAGAGAAGAAGAGGGGGGAAGAGGATAAGAGATGGGGGAGAACAGGAGAAGAGAGGGGGAGGAGAGAAGAGGGGGAGAAGAGGAGAGGGGGAGAAGAGGAGAGGAGTGGAGGGAGAATGAGAAGGAGAGAAGAGGAGAATAGAGTGTCAAAAGAGGAGAAGAGAGGGGCAGAAGTGGGGAAGGGGGAGAGAGGAGAGGGTTGGAAAAGATGAGAGGGGGAGAAGAGAAGAGGAGAGGGGAGAAGAGGAGAGGTGGAGAGGGGGAGAAGAGGAGAGGCGGGGAGAATAGGGGCAAAAGAGGAGAAGAGGGGGGGAGGGGGGGAGAGGGGGGAGAATAGGAGAGCGGGGAGGGGGAGGGGGAGAAGAGAAGAGTAGATGAGATGGGGGAGAAGAGGAGAGGTGCAGAAGAGGAGAGGGGAGAAGGGGGGAGAAGATTAGAAGAGAGGTAGAGAGGAAGAGAAGGGAGAGGGGAGAGGAGAGGAGGGGAGAAGGGGTGAGAAGCAGAGAATTGAAGAGAGGAGAGGAGAAGAGAGGGGGAGAAGAGGAGAGGAGAGGAGAGGGGGAGAAGAGGAGAGGAGAAGAGAGGGGGAGGAGTGGAGAGGAGAGCGGGGTGGAGAAGGGAGGGGAAGAAGTGGAGAGGGGAGAAGAAAAGTGAGAGGAGGAGAGGGGACAGGGGGAGAAGAGGAGAAGAGGGGGAGAAGAGGAGATGAGTGGAGGGAGAATGAGAGGGGGAGAAGAGGAGAATAGAGTGTCAAAAGAGGAGAAGAGAGGGGCAGAAGTGGGGAAGGGGAGGAGAGGAGAGGAGGGGAGGAGAGGGGAAGAAGAGGAGAGGGGGAGTGGAGAAGATGGGGAGAAGAGGAGCGGGAGAAGAGAGGGGGAGAAGAGGAGAAGAGATGGGGAGAAGAGAAGGGTAGAGGTGGAGAAGAGAAGATGAGAGGGGGAGGGGAAGAGAGGGGAAGAAGAGAAGAGAGGGGTAGAAGAGGGAGAAGAGGAGAAGATAGGGGGAAAAGAGGAGAGGACAGGGGGAGGAGAGGAGAGGGGAAGAAGAGTAGAGGGGAGGGGAGATGGGGGGGAGAAGAGGAGAGGTGGAGAAGAGGGGAGGGGAGAAGAGGGGGAGAGAAGAGGAGATGGGGGGAGAAGAGGGGCAAAAGAGGAGAAGAGAGGGGGCGGTGTGGAGAGGGGGAGAATAGGGGAGGGGGAGAAGAGAAGAGTAGATGAGATGGGGGAGAAGAGGAGAAGAGTTGGGGGAAAGAGGAGAAGAGAGGGGGAGGAGAAGAGGGAGAGAAGAGGAGAAGAGAGGGGGAGAAGAGAAGAGAGGGGATAAGAGGAGAGAAGAGAAGATGAGAGGGGGATAAGAGTAGAGGGGAGAGGGGGAGAAGAGAAGAGAGGGGGCGGAGAGGAGAAGAGAGGGGTAGAAGAGGAGAAGATAGGGGGAAAAGAGGTTAGGAGAGGGTTGGAGAAGATGAGAGGGGAAGAAGAGTAGAGAAGAGGGGGAGGAGAGGTGGAGAAGAGGAGAGGGGGAGAGGAGAAGAGGGGGAGAAGAGGAGATGGGGAGAGAAGAGGAGAATTGAAGAGAGGAGAGGAGAAGAGAGGGGGAGAAGAGGAGAAGAGAGGGGGAGAACAGGAGAAGAGGGGGAGAAGAAGGGTGGAGAAGAGGAGAAAGGAGGGGGAGCTGGGAGAGGGGGATGAGTGTAGAGGAGAGGAGAGTGGGGTGGAGAAGGGAGGGGCAGAAGAGGAGAAGAGAGGGGGAAAAGAGGAGATGAGAGGGGGAGAAGAGGAGAGGGGGAGAAGAGGAGAGGAGAGGGGAGGATTGTAGAGGAGAGGAGAGGGGGAAAAGAGGAGAAGAGAGGGTGAGAAGAGAAGAAGAGTGGGGGAGAAGATTAGAAGAGAGGGGGAGAAGAGGAGATGAGATTAGGAGAAGAGAGAGGGGGAGAAGAGGGGTGGAAGAGATGAGAATAGAGGGAGAAGAGCATGCGAGGTGAAGTGTGGGTGGAGAGGAGTAGACGAGAGGGGCAGAAGAGGAGAAGGGAGGGGGAGAAGGGGAGAAGGGAGGGGGAGAAGATGAGAGGAAAGGGGGAGGAGAAGAGAGAGAGAGAGGGAGAAGAGGGGTGGAAGAGATGAGAATAGAGGGAGAAGAGCGTGCGAGGTGAAGTGTGGGTGGAGAGGAGTAGACAAGAGGTGCAGAAGAGGAGAAGGGAGGGTGAGAAGAGGATTAGAGAGGGGGAGAAGGGGGGTAGAAGAGAGTGAGAGAAAAGGAGAAGAGGGGGGAGAAAGGGAGAAGATTAGAGGGGAGAAGAGAAGATGGAGAGAGGGGGAGAAGAGGAGACGGGAGGGGCAGAAGAGGAGAAGAGAGGGGAAGATTAGTAGAAGAGAGAGGGAGAAGAGGAGTAGAGAGAGGGAGAAGAGGAGTAGAGAGGGAGAAGAGGAGTAGAGAGGGAGAAGAGGAATAGAGAGGGAGAAGAGGGGTAGAGAGAGGGAGAAGAGGAGTAGAGATGGGGAGAAGAGGAGTAGAGAGGATGATAAGAGGAGAAGTGAGGGGGAGGAGGGGAGAGGAATAGGAGAGGGGGGGAGAAGAGGAGAGGGGAGGGGAGGAGATGGGCAGATGAGGAGAGGCGGGGGAGAAGAGGAGAGGAGAGGAGAGAAGAAGGGAGAAGAGGAGTTGGGGGATTATGACATTTGACCGTCTGACTTGGAAAAGTGGTATCCTATGATGTTGTCATGTTGAAAGTCACTGAGCGCTTCATTAAGGCCATTCTACTGACAATGTTTGTCTATGGAGATTGCATGGCTGAGTGCTTGATTTAATACATCTGTCAGGAAGGGGTGTGGCTGAAATAGAATCCACTAATTTGAAGGGGTGTCCACATACTTTTGTATATATAGTGTATGTACACATGTGTGTTGTTGCACCATACCAACGATAAGCCTGACTTCCCATCACATCATGAAAGGTCATGTTGATGTTCATTTAACCTCTGTCTCTCTCTTCCTCTGACTCCTCCCTTTCTCCTCTGTCTCTCTCTTCCTCCTACTCCTCCCTTTCTCCTCTGTCTCTCTCTTCCTCTGACTCCTCCCTTTCTCCTCTGTCTCTCTCTTCCTCTGACTCCTCCCTTTCTCCTCTGTCTCTCTCTTCCTCTGACTCCTCCCTTTCTCCTCTGACTCCTCCCTTTCTCCCTTGTCTCTCTCTTTCTCCTCTGTCTCTATCTCTCTGTCTCTGTCTCTCTCTTTCTCCTCAGATCTCCAGGCTCAAAGCGTCAGTCCACCAGGTAGGTAGAGTATAAATCTACAGTGACTATAGCAGTTCAATATTAGTCAACTTTATTATCCCACATGGAGAAATTCATGTGTCCATACAAACCATTCTAAAACCCAATAACAAGTAGTGTTTTATGGAACTACTAATACTTGTCAACCACAAAGCATTACTGCTGTTAGAATAACAGAATCACTGTCATCATCTGTCCTCACCACTGTGTTTTCCTCTCTGCTGTTTACAGCTGAATACTCAGTCAGACTGGTGAATGGAACCACTTCCTGTTCTGGGACAGTGGACGTCTTCTATGAAGGAGAGTGGTCAGGTCTATGTTCTGGGTGGAGCATGAGAGATACTAAGGTTGTGTGTAGAGAGCTGGACTGTGGGAATGTTGTAGCTGAATCTAGAGGACGTCTGGTTGAAGATGGAAGAGGAGGAGTCAGACTATATAGCAGATGCTATGGAGATGAGTCTTCATTTAGACAGTGTGGCATCAGAGGAGGACTTGGTAACTGTGATGGTGAATATTATCATCATGTGATCTGTTCAGGTAAGAGACTGGTCATATTGAGAGATTTATTTATACATTATACAATATTACCATGTATCATGTTTTATTTTTATTTCATTTAAATAGAGGGAGAGATGTCAGATGTATTTAGACATTATATTTGTGTTTGTCATATTGGTTTATGGGAGATGTTCATGGGCAGATGATTGTAGTTCAGATGGTACTGAAGTGAAGCTGCCTGATGGATGTCCAGCTGTTTATTTTCTATAAAGTGAAGTGAACTTATTCCTGTCTCCTGCCTGCATTATTCCCAACCCGATCCTGAGTGACTAAGAACCCATTTCTACCTCTTACAGTATCAAACATAGCAAACTACAATCTTTTATCCAACATATTTGTGTTTAGTCCTTGACAGTGTCATCAACAAAACTGATTGAATGTTCAACCAACTCTTTTTCTCCAGAGTCTGTGCGGCTTGTGGATGGAGCTGGTCTCTGCTCTGGGAGAGTGGAGGTGAAGTCCAATCAGTCCTGGGCCTCAGTGTGTGAAGCTGACTTTGACCGGCAGGATGCAGAGGTAGTCTGTGGGGAGCTTGGCTGTGGGGCTCCTGCAGCTCTACAGGGGGGGCTCTATGGAGGAGGTGAGGGTCAGACCTGGGATAAAGAGTTCCAGTGTAAAGGCAAAGAGTCCCTTCTCCTGGAATGTGACACCTCAGACAGAAAACACAACACCTGCCTACCTGGTAATGCTGTTGGACTCACCTGCTCAGGTAAGAAACAGTTTGTCACTCAATCAACATTGTTTCTCACCTGGAGTGAAGAATATGAGAGACAATATAGGTGTGTTTTAGTGAGAAAATAGTAAGATTACTGTCTCTCTCTTTTCTTTTCTCAGAGCCTGATGATGTGAGGCTGGTGGGAGGAGGCAGTCGCTGTGCTGGTGGAGTGGAGCGGTACGACCAGGGAGAGTGGAGGACTGTGGGAGCTGAATGGAACCAGGAGGATGTAGCTGCAGTAGTGTGTAGACAGCTGGGTTGTGGCTCCACTGTTTCAGTACTTCCTGGAAACACCACTAGAGGGTTTGGAGTTTCCTGTTCTGGGTCTGAGTCTTCATTGAGGGAGTGTTCCAGAAGTTATGATCTCTCTCCTGGACTCACAGTGATCTGCTCAGGTAATATCAACATATTATAATTATATTCATCTGATTTCCTTCATTCATACAACTTCCTCTGCACCTCTCATGATTACTGTTTAGCTTGTCAGTCTGCTTTACTAAATAGATCACTCAGTCAAGTAGGAATCAAATACAACTGAAATATCCCAGAATGCTTTTGTATTTGAGTGTTATCTCAGTGAACGTCTCTACTCACTACCACTGTCACATGTCATGTTATTGTCATATCTAAATGAGGAAAGTAGTTGAGGAGCTACGTTTTCTTTTTCTCTCCTCTTGTTCCAGATGTCCTGCTTAAGCCTGATATCAACATATGTTGTCTCAGTGACTGTAGGCCCACTACTCATGTTGCCCTGTGAGGGAGGGTGGCTAGCACTGTTACATGCTGATGTTATTGTCATATCTACAGGAAACTAGTTGAAGAGGTTTTTCTTCTTCTCTTTTATTGTTATAAAATATAATGGCTCCTGAAGACATGGCAGCAGTTTTACGGGCGACTAACCAGTTGTACTATTATGAACAACAGCTGGTGCACGAAATCTAAGGAAGTCTCTAGATTTTGCTCGCCTGAAGTAGAGTATCTTATGATAAACTGTAGACCACATTATTTGCCTAGAGAGTTTTCATCTATACTCTTCGTGGCTGTTTATTTACCACCACAGACAGATGCTGGCACTAAGACCGCACTCAGTCAGCTGTATAAGGATATAAGCAAACAGGAAACTACTCACCCAGAGGTGGCGCTCCTAGTGGCCGGAGACTTTAATGCAGGGAAACTTAAATCAGTTTTACCTCATTTCTATCAACATGTTAAATGCGCAACCAGAGTGAAAAAAATCTAGATCACCTGTACTCCACACACAGAGACACATACAAAGCTCTCCCTCGCCCTCCATTTGGTAAATCTGACCACAATACTATCCTCCTGATTCCTGCTTACAAGCTAAAATTAAAGCAGGAAGCACCAGTGACTCGGGTTTTTTAAAAAGTGGTCAGATGAAGCAGATGCTAAACTACAGGACTGTTTTGCTATCACAGACTGGAACATGTTCCGGGATTCTTCCGATTGCATTGAGGAGTACACCACATCATTCACTGGCTTTATAAATATCTTCATCAGGGACATCATCCCCACAGTAGCTGTACGTACAAACACCAACCAGAAGCCATGAATTACAGGAAACATTCGCACTGAGCTAAAGGGTAGAGCTGCCGCTGTCAAGGTGCTGGACTCTAACCCGGAAGCTTATAAGAAATCCTGCTATGCCCTCCGACGAACCATCAAACAAGCAAAACGCCAATACAGGGCTAAGACTGAATCGTACTACACCAGCTCCAATGCAGGGCTTGCAAACTATTACAGACTACAAAGGAAGCACTTCCGCAAGCTTCCCAGTGAGAGGAGCCTAAAAGATGAGCTAAATCACTTCTGTGCTCGCTTCGAGGCAAGCCACACTGAGGCATGCATGAGAGCACCAGCTGTTCTGGATGACTGTGTGATCACGCTCTCAGTAGTCGATGTGAGTAAGACATTTAAACAGGTCAACATTCACAAGGCCACAGGGCCAGACAGATTACCAGGACATGTGCTCCGTGCTTGTGCTGACCAACTGGCAGGTGTCTTCACTGACATTTTCAACATGTCCCTGATTAAGTCTGTAATACCAACATGTTTCAAGCAGACCACCATAGTCCCTGTGCCCAAGAAGACTAAGGCAACCTGCCTAAATGACTACAGACCCGTAGCACTCACGTCCGTAGCCATGAAGTGATTTGAAAGGCTGGTCATGGCTCACTTCAACACCATTATCCCAGAAACCCTAGACCCACTCCAATTTCCATACCGCCCCAACAGATCCACAGATGATGCAATCTCTATTACACTTAACACTGCCCTTTCCCACCTGGACAAAAGGAACACCTATGTGAGAATGTTATTCATTGACTACAGCTCAGCATTCAACACCATAGTACCCTCAAAGCTCATCACTAAGCTAAGGATCTTGGGACTAAACACCTCCGTCTACAACTGGATCCTGGACTTCCTGACGGGCCGCCCCCAGGTGGTGAGGGTAGGTAGCAACACATCTGTCACGCTGAACCTCAACACTGGAGCCCCTCAGGGTTTCGTGCTCAGTCCCCTCCTGTACTCCCTGTTCACCCACGACTGCGTGGCCAGGCACGACTCCAACACCATCATTAAGTTTGCAGACGACAGAGACAACAACAAGCCTATAGGGAGGACGTCAGAGACCTGGCCGGGTGGTGTCAAAATAACAACCTGTCCCTCAACGTAACCAAGACAAAGGAGATGATTGTGGACTAAAGGAAAAGGAGGACCGAGCACGCCCCCATTCTCATCGACGGGGCTGTAGTGGAGCAGGTTGAGAGCTTCAAGTTCCTTGGTGTCCACATCACCAACAAACTAGAATGGTCCAAACACACCAAGACAGTCGTAAAGAGGGCATGACAAAACCTATTCCCACTCAGGAAACTAAAAAGATTTGGCATGGGTCATCAGATCCTCAAAAGGTTCTACAGCTGCATCATCGAGAGCATCCTGACTGGTTGCATCACTGCCTGGTATGGTAACTGCTCAGTCTCCGACTGCAAGGCCCTACAGAGGGTAGTGCCAGTACGGCCCAGTACATCACTGGGGCTAAGCTGCACGGTGTCAGAGGAAGGCCCTAAACAATAGTCAAAGAACCAGCCACCCCAGTCATAGACTGTTCTCTCTACCACCGCACGGCAATCGTTACCGGAGGGCCAAGTCTAGGACCAAAAGGCTTATCAACAGTTTTTACCCCCAATCCGTAAGACTCCTGAACAGGTCATCAAATGGCTACCCGGACTTTAACGCTGCTGGTACTTTCTGTTTATCATTTGTGCATAGTCACCTTAACTATACATTCTTGCACATACTACCTCAATTAGCCCGACTAACCAGTGCCTGTATATCCTGTCCCCCCACATTCCACTGAAAAGGCAGCGCGCGAAATTCTAAAATATTTTTTAGAAATATTTAACTTTCACACATTAACAAGTCCAATACAGCAAATGAAAGATAAACATCTTGTGAATCCAGCCAACATGTCCGATTTATAAAATGTTTTATAGCGAAAACACCACGTATATTTATGTTAGCTCACCACCAAATCCAAAAAAGCACAGACATTTCTTTCACAGCACAGGTACTTTCACAAAACCCCCAAATAGAGATAGAATTAATCACTAACCTTTGAAATTCTTCATCAGATGAGTCATATAACATCATGTTACACAATACATTTATGTTTTGTTCGATAATGTGCATATATATATATAAAAAAAATCTCAGTTTACATTGGCGCATTACGTGCAGTAATGTTTTGATTCCAAAACATCTGGTGATTTTGCAGAAATACTCATAATAAACATTGATAAAAGATGCAAGTGTTATTCACATAATTAAAGATAAACTTATCCTCTATGCAACCGCTGTGTCACATTTCAAAATAAACTTTACGGAAAAAGATTAATCTGAGAACGGCGTTTAGAGCACAATCCAGCCAAAGAAATAGTCGCCATTTTGGCATCAACAAAAGCTACAAAAACACTATAAATATGCACTTACCTTCGAATTACTTCATCAGAAGGCACTCCCAGGATTCCCAGATCGACAGAAATGACTGAAAAGTTCCATAAAGCCCATCATTTAGCCACTTGTTGTTAGCATGTTCAGCCCAGGAATCCATTTTCATGACGCACGAGAAATCCCTCCAGACAAAAACTCAAAAAGTTCCGTTACAGGTCGTAGAAACAGGTCAAATGATGTTTGCAATCCATATTTAGTATGTGTTTTACATGAATCATCAATAAGGATCCAACCGGAGAATTTCATTGTCTGAAGAAAGAGCATTGGAACGAGAGTTCTCTCTCTCCCTCTCGCGCAAATCCAGACTGAGAATTCTGACGACCACTCACTAAAACAGCTCCTATGAGCCCCTCCTTTATAGTAGAATCATAAGACTAAAATCTAAAGACGGCGACATCTAGTGGAAGCCCTAGGCAGTGTTTGTTCAGTCATATCTAGAAGGGGTACCATTTGACACTGTTTTGAAAATCGAGTTCTCATTTCCTGTTTTGACCTCTTCTCAGGTTTTTGTCTGCCAAATGAGTTCTGTTATACTTACAGAAATAATTCAAACAGTTTTAGAAACTTCAGAGTGTTTTCTATACAATAGTAATAATAATATGCATGTATTACCTTCTGGAACAGAGTAGGAGGAAATGTCGTTTGGGCACGCAATTTGTTCAAAGTGGAAACACTGCCCCCTATCCCGATGAAGATATAGCCTCTCTACTGTATATAGCCTCTCTACTGTATATAGCCTCGCTACTGTATATAGCCTCTCTATTGTATATAGTCTTGCCACTGTATATAGCCTCGCTACTGTATATAGCCTCGCTACTGTATATAGCCTCGCTACTGTATGTAGCCTCTCTACTGTATATAGCCTCACTACTGTATATAGCCTCTCTACTGTATATAGCCTCGCTACTGTATATAGCCTCGCTACTGTATATAGCCTCGCTACTGTATATAACCTCTCTACTGGAGATAGCCTCTCCACTGTATATAGCCTCTCCACTGTATATAGCCTCTCCACTGTATATAGCCTCTCTACTGTATATAGCCTCTCTACTGTATATAGCCTCTATTGTATATAGCCTCTATTGTATATAGCCTCTCTATTGTATATAGCCTCTCTACTGTATATAGCCTCACTACTGTATATAGCCTCTCTACTGTATATAGTCTTGCCACTGTATATAGCCTCGCTACTGTATGTAGCCTCTCTACTGTATATAGCCTCACTACTGTATATAGCATCTCTACTGTATATAGCCTCGCTACTGTATATCGCCTCGCTACTGTATATCGCCTCTCTACTGTATATCACCTCTCTACTGTATATAGCCTCTATTGTATATAGCCTCTCTATTGTATATAGCCTCTCTACTGTATATAGCATCTCTACTGTATATAGCCTCGCTACTGTATATAGCCTCGCTACTGTTATAGCCTCCCTACTGTATATAGCCTCTACTGTATATAACCTCTCTACTGTATATAGCCTCTCTACTGTATATAGCCTCTACTGTATATAGCCTCTACTGTATATAGCCTCTACTGTATATAGCCTCTCCTGTATATAACCTCTACTGTATATAGCCTCTACTGTATATAGCCTCTACTGTATATAGCCTCTACTGTATATAGCCTCTCTACTGTATATAGCCTCTCTACTGTATATAGCCTCTCTACTGTATATAGCCTCTCTACTGTATATAGCCTCTACTGTATATAGCCTCTCCACTGTATATAGCCTCACTACTGTATATAGCCTCACTACTGTATATAGCCTCACTACTGTATATAGCCTCTACTGTATATAGCCTCTCTACTGTATATAGCCTCTCTACTGTATATAGTCTTGCCACTGTATGTAGCCTCGCTACTGTATGTAGCCTCGCTACTGTATGTAGCCTCTCTACTGTATATTGCCTCACTACTGTATATAGCCTCTCTACTGTATATAGCCTCGCTACTGTTATAGCCTTCCTACTGTATATAGCCTCTACTGTATATAACCTCTCTACTGTATATAGCCTCTCTACTGTATATAGCCTCTCTACTGTATATAGCCTCTCTACTGTATATAGCCTCTCTACTGTATATAGCCTCTCTACTGTATATATCCTCTACTTTATATAGCCTCTCCACTGTATATAGCCTCTACTGTATATAGCCTCTCCACTGTATATAACCTCACGACTGTATATATCCTCTCTACTGTATATATCCTCTCTACTGTATATAACCTCTCTACTGTATATAACCTCGGTACTGTATATAGCCTCTCTACTGTATATAGCCTCTCTACTGTATATAGCCTCTCTACTGTATATAGCCTCTCTACTGTCTCTACTCTCTACTGTATATAGCCTCTCAATTGTTCCAAGATGGCGTAGCAGTCACACGTCTTTGTCCTGTCGTGTCCCTTGTATATATCGTTTTACATCTTTTTCGTCGCATATCCTTTAAAATATTTTGCTAAACCTCAACATCTAAATACTCTCCTGCAACCCGCCTCACCCAATGTGGCGTGGATCTGCTTTTTTTCCCTAAAGTATTTAGATTTACTTCGGATCTGGAATTCCTCAACTGAAGCTAGCCAGCTAATTACCAGCTATCAGTCAGTAAACCATTGCCAGCGGTCATCAGCTAACCTTCAGCTCGGAAAGCTCTCGCCAGTTCGAACAACGTGACTCTAATCAGAGCATAACGGACCTGTTATTTTTATCCCCGGATTCCTACCGCAAACTGAACATTTTCATCTGGATCTTCACAACTAGCTAACCGCAATCCCGGATGACTACTCCTGGCTAGCGTTTCCATCCCAGAGCAAGCACCAATTAGCTTGAAGCTAGCCCGGCCAGGGCTCCTGTGCTACCACCGAAGTATACTCCTGGGCTACAATATCCGGACCCCCTCTACAGCCGGTACGGGGCATGGAACCCCGCAGATCCCCTACGACTGGAATACCGAGATAATCTGCCCGAGGACTCCAACAGGCCCCTCAGGCGCGACGCCCGCTGAAGGCCAATTATGCTAACCAGCTAGGCCTGCTAGCTACCTAGAGCTACTTGGAACCCTACTAATTCCACGACTGGTATATCGACGTCACCGGACGAAGAGGCAAAAACAGACTTACCCCCATCGCGACGTCCCCCAAAGGCTAACTTTCTAGCCCCTGCTATCTGCTTGCTTGCTAACCCGGTCTGCTAATTGCTAGCTTGCCTGCCCGGTCTGCTAACTGCTAGCCCTTGCTAACTGCTTGCTTGCTAACCCGGCCTGCTAACTGCTAGCTTGCCCCAGTCTACTAGCTGCTAGCTTGTTTAGCCCCGGCCTGCTAACTGTCTGAATCGCCGTGTCCCCAGCCAGCCCAACCACTCACTGGACCCATATGTTCACTTGGCTACGCATGCCTCTCTCTAATATCAATATGCCTCGTCCATTACTGTCCTGGTTAGTGAGTACTGTCTTATTTCACTGTACAGCCTCTAGCCCTGCTCAATATGCCTTAACCAACCATGTTGTCCCACCTCCTACATATGCGATGACATCACCTGGTTTAAACATCTCTAGTGACTATATCTCTCTCTTCATTACTCAATGCCTAGGTTTACCTCCAATGTACTCACATCCTACCTTACCTTTGTCTGTACACTATGCCTTGAATCTATGCTATCGTGCCCAGAAACCTGCTCCTTTTACTCTCTGTTCTGAACGTGCTAGACGGCCAGTTCGTATAGTCTTTAGCCGTATCCTTATCCTACTTCTCCTCTGTTCCTCTGGTGATGTGGAGGTTAATCCAGGTCCTGCAGTGCCTACCTCTACTCCCACCCCCCAGGTGCTCTCATTTGTTGACTTCTGTAACCGTAAAAGCCTTGGTTTCATGCATGTTAACATTAGAAGCCTCCTACCTAAGTTTGCTTTACTCACTGCTTTAGCACACTCCGCCAACCCTGATGTCCTTGCCGTGTCTGAATCCTGGCTGAGGAAAACCACCAAAAACCCTGAAATCTCCATTGCTAACTATAACGTTTTCCGCCAAGATAGAACTGCCAAAGGGGGCGGTGTTGCAATCTACTGCAAAGATGCAGAGTTCTGTATTACTATCTAAGTCTGTACCCAAACAATTTGAGCTTCTACTTCTAAAAATTCACCTTTCCAGAAACAAGTCTCTCACTGTTGCCGCTTGCTATAGACCTCCCTCTGCCCCCAGCTGTGCCCTCGATACCATATGTGAATTGATTGCCCCCCATCTATCTTCTGAGCTCGTGCTGCTAGGTGATCTAAACTGGGACATGCTTAACACCCCGGCCATCCTACAAACTAAGCTTGATGCCCTCAATCTCACACAAATTATCAATGAACCTACCAGGTACAACCCCAAATCAGTAAACACGGGCACCCTCATAGATGTCATCCTAACTAATTCGCCCTCCAAATACACCTATGCTGTTTTCAATCAAGATCTCAGCGATCACTGCTTCATTGCCTGCATCCGTAATGGGTCTGCGACCAAACGACCACCCCTCATCACTGTCAAACGCTCCCTGAAACACTTCTGCGAGCAGGCCTTTCTAATCGACCTGGCCGGGGTATCCTGGAATGACATTGACCTCATCCCGTCAGTAGATGATGCCTGGCTATTCTTTAAAAGTGCCTTCCTCACCATCTTAAATAAGCATGCCCCTCTCAAAAAATGTAGAACTAGGAATAGATATAGTCCTTGGTTCACTCCAGACCTGTCTGCCCTTGACCAGCACAAAAACATCCTGTAGCGTTCTGCATTAGCATCGAATAGCCCCCGTGATATGCAACTTTTCAGGGAAATTAGGAACAAATATACACAGGCAGTTAGAAAAGCTAAGGCTAGCTTTTTCAAACAGAAATTTGCATCCTGTAGTACTAACTCAAAAAATTTCTGTGACACTGTAAAGTCCATGGAGAATAAGAGCACCTCCTCCCAGCTGCCCACTGCACTGAGGCTAGGAAACACTGTCACCACCGATAAATCCACTATAATTGAGAATTTCAATTAGCATTTCTCTACGGCTGGCCATGCTTTCCACATGGCTACCCCTACCCCGGTCAACTGCCCGGCACCCTCCACAGCAACCCACCAAAGCCCCCACCATTTCTCCTTTACCCAAATCCAGATAGCTGATGTTCTGAAAGAGCTGCAAAATCTGGACCCCTACAAATCAGCCGGGCTAGACAATCTGGACCCTCTCTTTCTAAAATTATCTGCCGAAATTGTTGCAACCCCTATTACTAGCCTGTTCAACCTCTCTTTCGTATCGTCTGAGATTCCCAAAGATTGGAAAGCTGCCGCGGTCATCCCCCTCTTCAAAGGGGGTGACACTCTAGACCCAAACTGCTACAGACCTATATCTATCCTACCCTGTCTTTCTAAGGTCTTCGAAAGCCAAGTTAACAAACAGATTACTGACCATTTCGAATCCCATCGTACCTTCGCCGCTATGCAATCTGGTTTCAGAGCTGGTCATGGGTGCACCTCAGCCACGCTCAAGGTTGTAAACGACATCATAACCGCCATCGATAAAAGACATTACTGTGCAGCCGTATTCATCGACCTGGCCAAGGCTTTCATCGACCTGGCCAAGACAACATTCTTATTGGCAGACTCAACAGCCTTGGTTTCTCAAATTATTGCCTCGCCTGGTTTACCAACTACTTCTCTGATAGAGTTCAGTGTGTCAAATCGGAGGGGCCTGTTGTCCGGACCTCTGACAGTCTCTATGGGTGTGCCACAGGGTTCAATTCTCGGGCCGACTCTCTTTTCTGTATACATCAATGATGTTGCTCTTGCTGCTGGTGATTCTCTGATCCACCTCTACGCAGACGACACCATTCTGTATACTTCTGGCCCCTCCTTGGACACTGTGTTAACTAACCTCCAGACGAGCTTCAATGCCATACAACTCTCCTTCCGTGGCCTCCAACTGCTCTTAAACGCAAGTAAAACTAAATGCATGCTATTAAATCGAACACTGCCCGCACGTGCTCGCCCGTCCAGCATCACTACTCTGGACGGCTCTGATTTAGAATACGTGGACAACTACAAATACCTGGGTGTCTGGTTAGACTGTAAACTATCCTTCCAGACTCACATTAAGCATCTCCAATCCAAAATTAAATCTAGAATCGGCTTCCTATATCGCAACAAAGCATCCTTCACTCATGCTGCCAAACATACCCTCGTAAAACTGACCGATCCTCGACTTCGGTGATGTCATCTATAAAATAGCCTCCAACACTCTACTCAACAAACTGGATGCAGTCTATCACAGTGCCATCCGTTTTGTCACCAAAGCCCCATACACTACCCACCATTGCGACCTGTACGCTCTCGTTGGTTGGCCCTCGCTTCATACTCGTCGCCAAACCCACTGGCTACAGGTCATCTATAAGTCTTTGCAAGGTAAAGCCCCACCTTATCTCAGCTCACTGGTCACCATAGCAGCACCCACTCGTAGCACGCGCTCCAGCAGGTATATCTCACTGGTCACCCTCAAAGCCAATTCCTCCTTTGGTCGTCTTTCCTTCCAGTTCTCTGCTGCCCATGACTGGAACGAATTGCAAAAATCTCTGAAGCTGGAGACTCATATCTCCCTCACTAGCTTTAAGCACCAGCTGTCAGAGCAGCTTACAGATCACTGCACCTGTACATAGCCCATCTGTAAACAGCCCATCTATCTACCTACCTCATCCCCATACTGGTATTTATTTATTTATTTTGCTCCTTTGCACCCCCGTATCTCTACCTGCACATTCATCTTCTGCCGATCTACCATTCCAGTGTTTAATTGCAATATTGTCATTACTTCGCCACCATGGCATATTTATTTCCTTAACTTACCTCATTTGCACTCACTGTATATAGACTTTTTGTTTTCTTTTGTTCTACTGTATTATTGACTGTATGTTTTGTTTATTCCATGTGTAACTCTGTGTTGTTGTATGTGTCGAATTGCTTTTCTTTATCTTGGCCAGGTTGCAGTTGTAAATGAGAACTTGTTCTCAACTAGCCTACCTGGTTAAATAAAGGTGAAATAAATAAATAAAAATAAAACTGTATATAGCCTCTCTACTGTATTTAACCTCTACTGTATATAACCTCTCTACTGTATATAACCTCTCTACTGTATATAGCCTCTACTGTATATAGCCTCTCTACTGTATATAACCTCTCTACTGTATATAACCTCTCTACTGTATATAGCCTCTACTGTATATAACCTCTCTACTGTATATAACCTCTCTACTGTATATAGCCTCTACTGTATATAGCCTCTCTACTGTATTTAACCTCTACTGTATATAACCTCACTACTGTATATAACCTCTCTACTGTATATAGCCTCTACTGTATATAGCCTCTCTACTGTATATAACCTCTCTACTGTATATAACCTCTCTACTGTATATAGCCTCACTACTGTATATAACCTCTCTACTGTATATAACCTCTCTACTGTATATAGCCTCTATTGTATATAGCCTCTCTACTGTATATAGCCTCTACTGTATATAACCTCTCTACTGTATATAACCTCTCTACTGTATATAGCCTCTCTACTGTATATAGCCTCACTACTGTATATAGCCTCACTACTGTATATAGCCTCACTACTGTATCTAACCTCTCTACTGTATATAGCCTCTACTGTATATAGCCTCTACTGTATATAGCCTCTACTGTATATAACCTCTCTACTGTATATAGCCTCTCTACTCTATATAGCCTCTCTACTGTATATAGCCTCTCTACTGTATTTTGCCTCACTACTGTTATTATTCACTGTCTTTTTACTGTTGTTTTTCCCCCTTACTAATCTATTGTTCACACAATACCTGTCACGTTCCTGACTTTATTTCCTTTGTTTAGTCTTTGTTTAGTTGGTCAGGACGTGAGCTGGGTGGGTATATTCTATGTTTAGTGTCTCATTGGTTTAGGTGTGTCTGATTGGCCTGATATGGTTCTCAATCAGAGGCAGGTGTTTTACGTTGTCTCTGATTGGGAACCATATTTAGGTAGGCTGTGTTCACTGTTTGTTTGTGGGTGATTGTTCCTGTTCATTGCGTTCTTTGTTTTCACTAGGTTCACATGTTCAGGTCTGTAGCGTCGTTGGTTTCATTCTGTTTATTGTTTTGTTCGTGTTTAATAAGTGTTCCAATAAATATGGAAACGTACCACGCTGCGATTTGGTCCTCCTCTCTTCCATCCAACGACGAAAGCCGTTACAATACCTATTTTTTACTACTTTATTTTAGAGTTTTTATGTACAGTAAATTAGCTTCAACTGGTGGGGGGATTTATACACACCCCATTTAGCCATACCCTAGGTTTAGCTGTATTTCTACACACCCCATTTAGCCATACCCTAGGTTTAGCTGTATTTCTACACACCCCATTTAGCCATACCCTAGGTTTAGATGTATTTCTACACACCCCATTTAGCCATACCCTAGGTTTAGCTGTATTTCTACACACCCCATTTAGCCATACCCTAGGTTTAGCTGTATTTCTACACACCCCATTTAGCCATACCCTAGGTTTAGCTGTATTTATACACACCCCGTTTAGCCATGCGCTAGGTTTAGCTGTATTTCTACACACCCCATTTAGCCATACCCTAGGTTTAACTGTATTTCTACACACCCCATTTAGCCATACCCTAGGTTTAGCTGTATTTCTACACACCCCATTTAGCCATACCCTAGGTTTAGCTGTATTTCTCCACACCCCATTTAGCCATACCCTAGGTTTAGCTGTATTTATACACACCCCATTTAGCCATACCCTAGGTTTAGCTGTATTTCTACACACCCCATTTAGCCATACCCTAGGTTTAGCTGTATTTCTACACACCCCATTTAGCCATACCCTAGGTTTAGCTGTATTTATACACACCCCATTTAGCCATACCCTAGGTTTAGCTGTATTTATACACACCCCATTTAGCCATACCCTAGGTTTAGCTGTATTTATACACACCCCATTTAGCCATACCCTAGGTTTAGCTGTATTTATACACACCCCATTTAGCCATACCCTAGGTTTAGCTGTATTTCTACACACCCCATTTAGCCATACCCTAGGTTTAGCTGTATTTATACACATCCCATTTAGCCATACCCTAGGTTTAGCTGTATTTATACACATCCCATTTAGCCATACTCTAGGTTTAGCTGTATTTATACACATCCCATTTAGCCATACTCTAGGTTTAGCTGTATTTATACACACCCCATTTAGCCATACCCTAGGTTTAGCTGTATTTCTACACACCCCATTTAGCCATACCCTAGGTTTAGCTGTATTTATACACACCACATTTAGCCATACCCTAGGTTTAGCTGTATTTCTACACACCCCATTTAGCCATACCCTAGGTTTAGCTGTATTTCTCCACACCCCATTTAGCCATACCCTAGGTTTAGCTGTATTTCTACACACCCCATTTAGCCATACCCTAGGTTTAGCTGTATTTCTACACACCCCATTTTGTCATACCCTAGGTTTAGCTGTATTTCTACACACCCAAACTACTTGATGCGGCTATGGGACAGAGGAGGAGGGGATATGAAGAGAGGAGGGGAGATGGAGAGAGAGGGAGATGTCAACAGAGATGGGGCTGACAGAATAACATGCAGTCAACTCAATATCTTTTCATAACTGACTTCTCACCAGTGATGTCATCACAACCAGTAACCTTTTCCACTCTTCCACTCTTGGTCCGGCTCAGCTTGACCCTGACCTTTGAATTGAATTATTTAAAAAACAGACAGAAGCAAATGTATTAAATTAGATCCACCACATGTTTCAATCAGACCACCATAGTCCCTGTGTCCAAGAACACCAAGGTAACCTGCCTAAATGACTACCGACCCGTAGTACTCACGTCTGTAGCCATGAAGTGATTTGAAAGGCTGGTCATGGCTCACATCAACACCATCATCCCAGAAACCCCAGACCCACTCCAATTTCCATACCGTCCCAACAGATCCACAGATGATGTAATCTCTATTGAACTCCACACTGCCCTTTCCCACCTGGACAAAAGGAACACCTATGTGAGAGTGCTATTCATTGACTACAGCTCAGCGTTCAACACCATAGTGCCCTCAAAGCTCATCACTCACTAAGGACCCTGGGACTAAACACCTCCCTCTGCAACTGGATCCTGGACTTCCTGACGGGCCGCCACCAGGTGGTAAGGTTAGGTAACAACACATCCGCCACGCTGATCCTCAACACGGGGGCTGTGTGCTCAGTCCCCTCCTGTACTCCCTGTTCACTCATGACTGCACGCCGAGGCATGACTCCAACACCATTAAGTTTGCCGATGACACAACAGTGGTAGGCCTGATCACTGACAACAGTGTGACAGCCTATAGGGAGGAGGTCAGAGACCTGGCCGTGTGATGCCAGGACAACAATCTCTCCCTCAACGTGATCAAGACAAAGGAGATGATTGTGAAAGACAGGAAATGGAGGACCGAGCACGCCCCCATTCTCATCAACGGGGCTGTAGTGGAGCAGGTTGAGAGCTTCAAGTTCCTTGGTGTCCACATCACCAACATCCTAACATGGTCCAAACCCACGAAGACAGTCGTGAAGAAGGCACGACAAAAGAAGACTGAAAAGATTTGGCATGGGTCCTCAGATCCTCAAAAGGTTCTACAGCTGCACCATCGAGAGCATCCTGACGGGTTGCATCACTGCCTGGTATGGCAACTGATCGACCTCTGACCACATGACACTATAGAGGGTAGTGCGTACGACCCAGTACATCACTGGGTCAAGCTTCCTGCCATCCAGGACCTCTATACCAGGCGGTGTCAGAGGAAGGCCATAAAAATGGTCAAAGACTCCAGTCACCCACGTCATAGACTGTTCTCTCTGCTACCGCACGGCAAGCGGTTCCGGAGCACCAAGTCTAGGTCCAAGAGGCTTCTAAACATCTTCTACACCCAAGCCATAAGACTCCTGAACATCTAATCAAATGGCTACCCAGACTATTTGCATTGCCCCCCCCCCCTTCGCCTACGCTGCTGCTACTCTCTGTTATTATCTATGTATAGTCACTTTAATAACTCTACCTACATGTACATATTACCTCAATAACCTTGACACCGGTGACCCGCACATTGACTCTGCACCGGTACCCCGGTACCACTAGTGCCCTCTCAACCAGCTGGCTACACTAGGGCCCTCTCAGCCAGCTGGCTACACTAGGGCCCTCTCAACCAGCTGGCTACACTAGGGCCCTCTCAGCCAGCTGGCTACACTAGGGCCCTCTCAACCAGCTGGCTACACTAGGGCCCTCTCAACCAGCTGGTTACACTAGGGCCCTCTCAACCAGCTGGCTACACTAGGGCCCTCTCAACCAGCTGGTTACACTAGGGCCCTCTCAACCAGCTGGCTACACTAGTGCCCTCTCAACCAGCTGGCTACACTAGGGCCCTCTCAACCAGCTGGCTACACTAGTGCCCTCTCAAGCAGCTGGTTCCACTAGTGCCCTCTCAACCAGCTGGTTCCACTAGGGCCCTCTCAACCAGCTGGCTCCACTAGGGCCCTCTCAACCAGCTGGCTCCACTAGTGCCCTCTCAACCAGCTGGCTACACTAGTGCCCTCTCAACCAGCTGGCTACACTAGGGCCCTCTCAACCAGCTGGCTACACTAAGGCCCTCTCAACAAGCTGGCTACACTAGTGCCCTCTCAACCAGCTGGCTACACTAGTGCCCTCTCAACCAGCTGGCTACACTAGTGCCCTCTCAACCAGCTGGCTACACTAGTGCCATCTCAACCAGCTGGCTACACTAGGGCCCTCTCAACCAGCTGGCTACACTAGGGCCCTCTCAACCAGCTGGCTCCACTAGGGCCCTCTCATCCAGCTGGCTACACTAGTGCCCTCTCAACCAGCTGGCTACACTAGTGCCCTCTCAACCAGCTGGCTACACTAGGGCCCTCTCAACCAGCTGGCTACACTAAGGCCCTCTCAACAAGCTGGCTACACTAGTGCCCTCTCAACCAGCTGGCTACACTAGTGCCCTCTCAACCAGCTGGCTACACTAGTGCCCTCTCAACCAGCTGGCTACACTAGTGCCATCTCAACCAGCTGGCTACACTAGTGCCCTCTCAACCAGCTGGCTACACTAGGGCCCTCTCAACCAGCTGGCTCCACTAGGGCCCTCTCATCCAGCTGGCTACACTAGTGCCCTCTCAACCAGCTGGCTACACTAGTGCCATCTCAACCAGCTGGCTACACTAGGGCCCTCTCAACCAGCTGGCTACACTAGGGCCCTCTCAACCAGCTGGCTACACTAGGGCCCTCTCATCCAGCTGGCTCCACTATGGCCCTCTCAACCAGCTGAATCCACTATGGCCCTCTCAACCAGCTGGCTACTCTAGTGCCCTCTCAACCAGCTGGCTCCACTATGGCCCTCTCAACCAGCTGGTTACACTGGTGCCCTCTCAACCAGCTGGCTCCACTAGGGCCCTCTCAGCCAGCCGGCTCCACTAGGGCCCTCTGTCAGCTGGTGTGTGTAGGAGAGTCTGAGCTGTGTGTACAAAAAGTAGAAGTAGAAATGTCAAGGGAAATGAACTAAAGTGATAAATCTAGTCCTAGGTTTTATTTACTGTGGTGATTGTTCTCCACTGGTTACCCTGTTCTCATCACAACAGGTCACACATTCTGCTGACATGATTGCACACTGTGGTATTTCACCTAACAGATACAGGAGCTTGTCAATGTTATATTTGTTTTCAAATTATTTTGGGGTCTTTGTAATCTGAGGGAAATATGTGTCTCTTATATCGTTGTACATTTGGCAGGAGGTTAGAAAGTACAGCTCAGTTTCCACCTCATTTTGTGGCAGTGGGCACATAGCCTGTCTTCTCTCTGCCTGTTTCAATCCTTTCTCAATAGCAAGGCTCACTTCATTTGTATATTGTACATTTTTTCCCCAGTTTTCTATCAGATAGTCTGTCACCATGTAATGTCTGTTTAGGGCCAAATAGTTTTGGGATTGTTATATTTTGGGGGAAAAAGATCAGGAAACTCATTTTAATATTTTACATGTATTTCACCCCTTATTTTCTACACTAAACTATCTCCATATATACTTCCATAAATGTGTTAAACTGGTACCAGGAGACCTTCAGACGAGTCATGTAAAGCTTGTGGGCGTCCTAGATCAAACCAACCTGTACGTGTTCCTGAGAGACTCACCTTTCCATAGTGGGGTCATGTTAGTGTGTCCTAGATCAAACCAACCTGTACGTGTTCCTGAGAGACTCACCTTTCCATAGTGGGGTCATGTTAGTGTGTCCTAGATCAAACCAACCTGTACGTGTTCCTGAGAGACTCACCTTTCCATAGTGGGGTCATGTTAGTGTGTCCTAGATCAAACCAACCTGTACGTGTTCCTGAGAGACTCACCTTTCCATAGTGGGGTCATGTTAGTGTGTCCTAGATCAAACCAACCTGTATGTGTTCCTGAGAGACTCACCTTTCCATAGTGGGGTCATGTTAGTGTGTCCTAGATCAATACAACCTGTACGTGTTCCTGAGAGACTCACCTTTCCATAGTGGGGTCATGTTAGTGTGTCCTAGATCAAACCAACCTGTACGTGTTCCTGAGAGACTCACCTTTCCATAGTGGGGTCATGTTAGTGTGTCCTAGATCAAACCAACCTGTATGTGTTCCTGAGAGACTCACCTTTCCATAGTGGGGTCATGTTAGTGTGTCCTAGATCAATACAACCTGTACGTGTTCCTGAGAGACTCACCTTTCCATAGTGGGGTCATGTTAGTGTGTCCTAGATCAATACAACCTGTATGTGTTCCTGAGAGACTCACCTTTCCATAGTGGGGTCATGTTAGTGTGTCCTAGATCAAACCAACCTGTACGTGTTCCTGAGAGACTCACCTTTCCATAGTGGGGTCATGTTAGTGTGTCCTAGATCAATACAACCTGTACGTGTTCCTGAGAGACTCACCTTTCCATAGTGGGGTCATGTTAGTGTGTAGTCCAAACGGTTCTGACACTACAGACAGAAGTTGTCAGATGGACTGTATGACTTCAGACGATGCTTATGGGGTCGTAGAGCAGAACGGAGAACATCATCGTGTTCCTGAGTCTCATCTTTCCACAGTTTAAAGGCCAAACTGATCGGACGTTACAGATTTCCACACGGCCGCAGAAATGGTAGGCTAAAGGTTAATTTGTAAATGAAAAGAGCATCTGCCAAACATGGATTGTGTGTGTGGGGGTACAGAGATGTGGTAGTCATATAATAATCATGCTGTGGTCTACATTTAGTTCCTCATCAAGCAGACCAGATCATTAGAGATGGTGGGAGAGCCTGTTAGGCTGTTTAAAATGGAACAATATCATTTATATACTGTAGCATGAGACTAATACCTCTATATACATTTTAACAGGATTTGAGTGATGTTTTCTAAATTGTTTTATAATAAATATATATATATAATACATTTTTCACTGAGACATCATGGTGTGTACATCAATTTAAATCCCAACTTGTAATGAAAGTATAAATAATAAAAATCCACAATGTATTGGACAGGCCTATGAGGTCTAAAGGTCTGTCTTTCCAAGACATTCTGTTCATCTGCAAGCAGACCTGATGATTCTAGATGGTGGGAGAGCCTGTTATTTAAAATGGAAGAATATAACTTACTGTAGCCTATATAATGTAACAATGACAATAATCCCTTCATATATACTGTAGTTGAAGGTTATTTTAGTGTCATAAAAAGTGTTGATTAAAACAAATCAGGATGTTTGGTGGATGGATTCAGTGTAGATGTTCTGCTGTGTATCGAGGGGTTTATATGAAAGTGGTAGATTTGTAATTCTTTACAAGAGAAAGTTCTGGATTACTTTTCTTTGGGTGACCTCAGGCTACGGTCTTTGACAATTCAGCTACTTTGTTAACAGTCCTACAACTGTCACCTCATGTAACAACTGATTTACTTAACTAAAGGCACATCTCAATATGTGATCCAGGTGCCTTAGTGTTCCTATAAAAACCTGTGTCCAAACTCACCATTAAATAGTATCTAATCAGAATAGTGTACATAGAAGTTATTGCACCTATTGAAATGTAATGTGTTTTTTAGTGTTTATTCTGTTGCATTAAAAAAGTCACTGTTGCCTATTAGATCAATATCAGTGTGAACACGTCTGATTGGACTAGATCCACGTTGAGGTGAGACACGTCTGATTGGACTAGATCCATGTTGAGGTGAGACACGTCTGATTGGACTAGATCCATGTTGAGGTGAGACACGTCTGATTGGACTAGATCCATGTTGAGGTGAGACACGTCTGATTGGACTAGATCCATGTTGAGGTGAGACACGTCTGATTGGACTAGATCCATGTTGAGGCGAGACACGTCTGATTGGACTAGATCCATGTTGAGGTGAGACACTTCTGATTGGACTAGATCCATGTTGAGAGGGGAGGGGGTAAAGACAAGTGGGTGAGAAGAGGAGATGAGGGGGGAAGAGCAGAGGAGAAGAAAGGGAGAGAAGAGGAGAAGAGAGGGGGAGGAGAGGAGGGGAGAAGAGATGGGGGAAAGAGGAGAAGAGATGGGGGAAAGAGGAGAAGAGATGTGAGAAAGAGGAGAAGAGAGGGGGAGAAAAGGGTGAGGAGAAGAGAGGGGGAGAAGAGGAGAAGAGAGGGAGAGAAGGGTAGAGGTGGAGGAGAAGAGAGGGGTAGAAGAGGGAGAAAAGGAGAAGAGGGGGAGAAGAGAGGGGGTAGAGAGGGGAGAAGAAAAGTGAGAGGAGAGGAGTGGACAGGGGTATAAGAGGAGAGGAGTGGAGGGAGAATGAGAGGGGGAAGAGAGGGGCAGAAGTGGGGAAGGGGAGGAGAGGAGAGGGTTGGAAAATATGAGAGGGGAGAAGAGGGGAGGGGAGAAGAGTGGGAGAAGAGGGGCAAAAGAGGAGAAGAGAGGGGGGGGTGTGGAGAGGGGGGAGAATAGGAGAGCGGGGAGGGGGAGAAGAGTAGATGAGATGGGGGAGAATATTAGAAGAGAGGTGAGGAAGAGAATTGAGAGGGGAGAGGAGAAGAGAAGATGGGGGAGAAGAGGGGAGGGGAGAAGGGGGGAGGAGAAGAGATGGGGGGGAGAAGAGAAGAGAGGGGGAGAAGAGAAAAGGGAGAGATGAGGAGAAGAGAGGGGGAGAAGAAGGGTAGAGGTGGAGAAGAGGAGAAGAGAGGGGGATAAGAGGAGAGAGGAGAGGGGGAGAAGAGAAAAGGGAGAGATGAGGAGAAGAGAGGGGGAGAAGAAGGGTAGAGGTGGAGAAGAGGAGAAGAGAGGGGGATAAGAGGAGAGAAGAGAAGAGGAGAGGAGTGGAGGAGAAGAGGAGAATAGTGTCAAAAGAGGAGAAGAGAGGGTTGGAGAAGATGAGGGGGGGGGAGAAGAGGAGACGAGAGGGTTGGAGAAGATGAGAGGGGGAGAAGAGGAGACGAGAGGGTTGGAGAAGAGGAGAGGGGGAGAAGAGTTGAACAGAGTGTCAAAAGAGAAGAGGGGGCGGAAGGGGAGAAGAGGAGAGGACATGGTTGGAGAAGATGAGAGGGGAGAAGGGGGGAGAAGATTAGAAAAGAGGTGGAGGAGAGGAAGAGAAGAGAAGATGGGGGAGAAGAGGGGAGGAGAAGAGATGGGGAGAAGAGAGGGGGGAAAGAGGAGAAGAGATGGGGATAAGAGGAGAGGAGAGGGGGAGAAGAGTAGGGGGGGGGGGGAGGGGAAGAGAGGAGGGTGTAGAAGAGAGGGGGAGAAGAGAAGAGGAGAAGAGATGGGGAGGAGAGGAGAAGAGAGGGGGAGCTGGGAGAGGGGGAGGAGTGTAGAGGAGAGGAGAGCGGGGTGGAGAAGGGAGGGGCAGAAGAGGAGAAGAGAGGGGGAAAAGAAAAGTGAGAGGAGAAGGGGAGAGGAGAGGACAGGGGGAGAAGAGGAGAGGAGGGAGAATGAGAGGGGGAGAAGAGGAGAATAGAGTGTCATAAGAGGAGAAGAAAGGGGCAGAAGTGGGGAAGGGGAGGAGAGGAGAGAAGAGGATATGTGGAGAAGAGGAGAGGGGGAGTGGAGAGGGGGGAAAGAGGAGAAGAGAAGAGTAGATGAGATGGGGAGAAGAGGAGAGGTGCAGAAGAGGAGAGGGGAGAAGGGGGGAGAGGATTAGAAGAGAGGTGGAGAAGAGAGAGGAAGAGAAGGGAGAGGGGAGAAGAGGGGAGGGTGAGAATCAGAGAATTGAAGAGAGGAGGGGAGAAGAGATGGGGGAAAGAGGAGAAGAGATGAGGAGAAGAGAGGGGAGAAGGGGGGAGGAGAAGAGATGGGGGAAAGATGAGAAGAGAGGGGGAGAAGAGAAAAGGGGGAAAAGAGATGAGGAGAAGAGATGGGGAGAAGAAGGGTAGAGGTGGAGAAGAGGAGAAGAGAGGGGGATAAGAGGAGAGAGGAGAGGGGGAGAAGAGAAGAGGGGGAGATGAGGAGAAGAGAGGGGGAGAAGAAGGGTAGAGGTGGAGAAGAGGAGAAGAGAGGGAGATAAGAGGAGAGAAGAGAAGAGGAGAGGAGTGGAGGAGAAGAGGAGAATAGTGTCAAAAGAGGAGAAGAGAGGGTTGGAGAAGATGAGGGGGGGGAGAAGAGGAGACGAGAGGGTTGGAGAAGATGAGAGGGGGAGAAGAGGAGACGAGAGGGTTGGAGAAGAGGAGAGGGGGAGAAGAGTTGAACAGAGTGTCAAAAGAGAAGAGGGGGCGGAAGGGGAGAAGAGGAGAGGAGCATGGTTGGAGAAGATGAGAGGGGAGAAGGGGGGAGAAGATAAGAGAAGAGGTGGAGGAGAGGAAGAGAAGAGAAGATGGAGGAGAAGAGATGGGGAGAAGAGAGGGGGGAAAGAGGAGAAGAGATGGGGATAAGAGGAGAGGAGAGGGGGAGAAGAGTAGGGGGGGAGGGGAAGAGAGGAGGGTGTAGAAGAGAGGGGGAGAAGAGAAGAGGAGAAGAGAGGGGAGGAGAGGAGAAGAGGGGGAGCTGGGAGAGGGGGAGGAGTGTAGAGGAGAGGAGAGCGGGGTGGAGAAGGGAGGGGCAGAAGAGGAGAAGAGAGGGGGAAAAGAAAAGTGAGAGGAGAAGAGGAGAGGACAGGGGGAGAAGAGGAGAGGAGGGAGAATGAGAGGGGGAGAAGAGGAGAATAGAGTGTCATAAGAGGAGAAGAAAGGGGCAGAAGTGGGGAAGGGGAGGAGAGGAGAGAAGAGGATATGTGGAGAAGAGGAGAGGGGGAGTGGAGAGGGGGGAAAGAGGAGAAGAGAAGAGTAGATGAGATGGGGAGAAGAGGAGAGGTGCAGAAGAGGAGAGGGGAGAAGGGGGGAGAAGATTAGAAGAGAGGTGGAGAAGAGAGAGGAAGAGAAGGGAGAGAGGAGAAGAGGGGAGGGTGAGAAGCAGAGAATTGAAGAGAGGAGAGGAGAAGAGATGGGGGAAAGAGGAGAAGAGATGGGGAGAAGAGGAGAAGAAAGGGGGAGAAGAGGGGGAGGAGAGGAGAAGAGATGGGGAGAAGAGAGGGGGGAAAGAGGAGAAGAGAGGGGGAGAAGAAGGGTAGAGGTGGAGAAGAGGAGAAGAGATGGGGATAAGAGGAGAGAAGAGTAGAGTAGAGGGGGGGAAAGAGAAGAGAGGGGGAGGAGAGGAAAAGAGAGGGGGAGAAGAGGAGAATAGAGTGTCAAAAGAGGAGAAGAGGGGCAGAAGTGGGGATGGAGAGGAGAGGGGAGGGGAGAAGATTAGATGAGAGGTGGAGAAGAGAGAGGAAGAGAAGGGAGAGGGGAGAGGGGAGGAGAAGAGAAGAGGGGGAGGGGAGTAGGGGGGAGAAGAGGAGAATTGAAGAGAGGAGAGGAGAGCAGGGAAAGAGGAGAGGACAGGGAGAAGAGAGAAGGAGTGGAGGGAGAATGAGAGGGGGAGAAGAGGAGAATAGAGTGTCAAAAGAGGAGAAGATGGGGAGATAGGAAAGGAGAGGAGAAGAGAGGAGAGGAGAGGAGAAGAGATGGGGGAAAGAGGAGAAGGGAGCGGGGAAAGAGGAGAAGAGATGGGGGGAAAGAGAGAGAGATAGAGAGGGGATAGAAGAGAGGGGTAGGGGAGAGAGAGGGGGGAGAAGGCGGGTGTAGAGAGGTGGAGAAGAGGAGAAGAGATGGGGAGGAGAGGGAGAAGAGGAGAAGAGTGGGGGAGAAGAGTAGAGGGGGAGGAGTGTAGAGGAGAGGAGTGGGGGAACAGAGGAGAAGAGAGGGTGAGAAGAGGAGAAGAGTGGGGGAGAAGAGGAGAAGAGAGGGGGAGAAGGGGGGTAGAAGAGAGTGGGAGAAAAGGAGAAGAGGGGGGAGAAGATTAGAGGGGAGAAGAGAAGATGAGGAGAGGGGGAGGAGAGAGGGAGAAGAGAGGGGAAGATTAGTAGAAGAGAGAGGGAGAAGTGGAGTAGAGATGGGGAGAAGAGGAGAAGAGAGGACAATAAGAGGAGAAGAGTGGGGGAGAAGAGTAGAGGGGGAGGAGTGTAGAGGAGAGGAGTGGGGGAACAGAGGAGAAGAGAGGGTGAGAAGAGGAGAAGAGTGGGGGAGAAGAGGAGAAGAGAGGGGGAGAAGGGGGGTAGAAGAGAGTGGGAGAAAAGGAGAAGAGGGGGGAGAAGATTAGAGGGGAGAAGAGAAGATGAGGAGAGGGGGAGGAGAGAGGGAGAAGAGAGGGGAAGATTAGTAGAAGAGAGAGGGAGAAGTGGAGTAGAGATGGGGAGAAGAGGAGAAGAGAAGATGAGGAGAGGGGGAGGAGAGAGGGAGAAGAGAGGGGAAGATTAGTAGAAGAGAGAGGGAGAAGTGGAGTAGAGATGGGGAGAAGAGGAGAAGAGAGGACAATAAGAGGAGAAGAGTGGGGGAGAAGAGTAGAGGGGGAGGAGTGTAGAGGAGAGGAGTGGGGGAACAGAGGAGAAGAGAGGGTGAGAAGAGGAGAAGAGTGGGGGAGAAGAGGAGAAGAGAGGGGGAGAAGGGGGGTAGAAGAGAGTGGGAGAAAAGGAGAAGAGGGGGGAGAAGATTAGAGGGGAGAAGAGAAGATGAGGAGAGGGGGAGGAGAGGGGGAGGAGAGAGGGAGAAGAGAGGGGAAGATTAGTAGAAGAGAGAGGGAGAAATGGAGTAGAGATGGGGAGAAGAGGAGAAGAGAGGACAATAAGAGGAGAAGTGAGGGAGAGGAATAGGTGAGGGGGGGAAGAGAAGAGGGGAGGAGAGGGGCAGATGAGGAGAGGCGGAGGAGAGGAATAGGAGAGGGGGATAAGAGGAGAGGAGAGGGGGATAAGAGGAGGGGGAGAAGAGGAGAGGAGAGGAGAGGAGAGGAGAGGAGAGGAGAGGAGAGGAGAGGAGAGGAGTTGGTGGATTATGAAATTTGACCGTCTGACTTGGAAAGGTGGCATCCTATGATGTTGTCATGTTGAAAGTCACTGAGCTCTTCATTAAGGCCATTCTACTGACAATGTTTGTCTATGGAGATTGCATGGCTGAGTGCTTGATTTAATACATCTGTCAGGAAGGGGTGTGGCTGAAACAGAATCCACTCATTTGAAGGGGTGTCCACATACTTTTGTATATATAGTGTATGTATGTTGCACCATACCAACGATAAGCCTGTCTTCCCATCACATCATGAAAGGTCATGTTGATGTTCATTTAACCTCTGTCTCTCTCTTCCTCTGACTCCTCCCTTTCTCCTCTGTCTCTCTCTTCCTCTGACTCATCCCTTTCTCCTCTGTCTCTCTCTTCCTCTGACTCCTCCCTTTCTCCTCTGTCTCTCTCTTCCTCTGACTCCTCCCTTTCTCCTCTGTCTCTCTCTTCCTCTGACTCCTCCCTTTCTCCTCTGTCTCTCTCTTCCTCTGACTCCTCCCTTTCTCCTCTGTCTCTCTCTTCCTCTGACTCCTCCCTTTCTCCTTTGTCTCTCTCTTCCTCTGACTCCTCCCTTTCTCCTTTGTTTCTCTCTTCCTCTGACTCCTCCCTTTCTCCTCTGTCTCTCTCTTCCTCTGACTCCTCCCTTTCTCCTCTGTCTCTCTCTTCCTCTGACTCCTCCCTTTCTCCTTTGTCTCTCTCTTCCTCTGACTCCTCCCTTTCTCCTTTGTTTCTCTCTTCCTCTGACTCCTCCCTTTCTCCTCTGTCTCTCTCTTCCTCTGACTCCTCCCTTTCTCCTCTGTCTCTCTTCCTCTGACTCCTCCCTTTCTCCTCTGTCTCTCCCTTCCTCTGACTCCTCCCTTTCTCCTCTGACTCCTCCCTTTGTCCTCTGTCTCGCTCTTCCTCTGACTCCTCCCTTTCTCCTCTGTCTCTCTTTCTCCTCAGATCTCCAGGCTCACCAGGTAGGTAGAGTATAAATCTACAGTGATTATAGCAGTTCAATATTAGTCAACTTTATTATCCCACATGGAGAAATTCATGTGTCCATACAAACCATTCTAAAACCCAATAACAAGTAGTGTTTTATGGAACTACTAATACTTGTCAACCACAAAGCATTACTGCTGTTAGAATAACAGAATCACTGTCATCATCTGTCCTCACCACTGTGTTTTCCTCTCTGCTGTTTACAGCTGAACTCTCAGTCAGACTGGTGGATGGGACCACTTCCTGTTCTGGGACAGTGGACGTCTTCTACATAGGAGAGTGGTCAGGTCTATGTACTGAGTGGTGGTGGAGCATGATGAGAGATGTTAAGGTTGTGTGTAGAGAGCTGAACTGTGGGAATCCTGTAGCTGAATCTCGAGGACCTCTGATTGAAGATGGAAGAGGAGTCACACTATTTAAATGTGATGGACATGAGTCTTCTATTAGACAGTGTGACATCAGAGAAGAACCTGGTGTCTGTGATGGTGGATATTATCATCATGTGACCTGTTCAGGTAAGAGACTGGTCATATTGAGAGATTTATTTGTACATTATACAATATTACCATGTATCATGTTTTATGTGTTTTTATTTCATTTAAATAGAGGGAGAGATGTCAGATGTATTTAAACATTATATTTGTGTTTGTCATATTGGTTTATGGGAGATGTTCATGGGCAGATCATTGTAGTTCAGATGGTACTGAAGTGAAGCTGCCTGATGGATGTCCAGCTGTTTATTTTCTATAAAGTGAAGTGAACTTATTCCTGTCTCCTGCCTGCATTATTCCCAACCCGATCCTGAGTGACTAAGAACCCATTTCTACCTCTTACAGTATCAAACATAGCAAACTACAATCTTTTATCCAACATATTTGTGTTTAGTCCTTGACAGTGTCATCAACAAAACTGATTGAATGTTCAACCAACTCTTTTTCTCCAGAGTCTGTGCGTCTTGTGGATGGAGCTGGTCTCTGCTCTGGGAGAGTGGAGGTGAAGTCCAATCAGTCCTGGGCCTCAGTGTGTGAACCTGACTTTGACCGGCAGGATGCAGAGGTAGTCTGTAGGGAGCTTGGCTGTGGGGCTCCTGCAGCTCTACAGGGGGGGCTCTATGGAGGAGGTGAGGGTCAGACCTGGGATAAAGACTTCCAGTGTAAAGGCAAAGAGTCCCTTCTCCTGGACTGTGACACCTCAGACAGAAAACACAACACCTGCCTACCTGGTAATGCTGTTGGACTCACCTGCTCAGGTAAGAAACAGTTTGTCACTCAATCAACATTGTTTCTCACCTGGAGTGAAGAATATGAGAGACAATATAGGTGTGTTTTAGTGAGAAAATAGTAAGATTACTGTCTCTCTCTTTTCTTTCTCAGAGCCTGATGATGTGAGGCTGGTGGGAGGAGGCAGTCGCTGTGCTGGTGGAGTGGAGCGGTACGACCAGGGAGAGTGGAGGACTGTGGGAGCTTCAGACTGGAACCAGTGGAATGTAGCTGCAGTAGTGTGTAGACAGCTGGGTTGTGGCTCCACTGTTTCAGTACCACCTGGATACACCACTAGAGGGAATGGAGTTAACTGTTATGGGTCTGAGTCTTCACTGAGGGAGTGTTGGAAAACATATGATCTCCTTCCTGGACTCACAGTGATCTGCTCAGGTAATAACAATAATTACATGTAGATGTTTCTAATTCTATTCAACTGATTTCATGATGACTGTTTAGCTTGTCAGTCTGCTTGTCAGTCTGCTTTACTAAATAAATCACTCAGTCAAGTAGGAATCAAATACAACTTAAATATCCCAGAATGCTTTTGTATTTGAGTGTTATCTCAGTGAACGTCTCTACTCACTACCACTGTCACATGTCATGTTATTGTCATATCTAAATGAGGAAAGTAGTTGAGGAGCTACGTTTTCTTTTTCTCTCCTCTTGTTCCAGATGTCCTGCTTAAGCCTGATATCAACATATGTTGTCTCAGTGACTGTAGGCCCACTACTCATGTTGCCCTGTGAGGGAGGGTGGCTAGCACTGTTACATGCTGATGTTATTGTCATATCTATAGGAAACTAGTTGAAGAGGTTTTTCTTCTTCTCTTTTGTTGTTACAGATCTCCTGGTCCAGCCTGATATCTCCCTGACTGACTCAATGGGAGGGGTCTCCAGGGGCCACCAGGGGCCCGAGGTGTTCAGGGGCTACAGCTTCACCATCACCTGCTCCACTCAGCCACAGTACCCAGGAGGCTCCTTCCTCCTCACGTTCACCGGCTCCAACAGAATCCAGACCCAGCCAGCTGTCAATCACTCTGCTGCCTTCCTCTTCCCTGCTGCAGATGACTCCCACCAAGGGAACTACAGCTGTGTTTATGTTTTCTCTCATAACGTCTCCTCTGAGAGTGAGCTCCTCTCCCTCACCATCACAGGTAACTGAACATGAACCAGATTTATAACTTTGTCATTGACAGATTTCCCACAGATCTATGTGATGATGATCAGTCCCCTCATCAAAGGTGTTTCTGTTTGCAGCCTCTCCTCTGCCAGCCTTCATCATCAGACACGTTGTAGTGCTGCTGCTCCTACTGACAGCCATCACCACCTCCTACCTGTACTACAAGGTAAAGACATTTACTCAGATGTTACAAGTCATTTAAACTAGAGGGAGAGGGTGAGAGGGAGAGAGAGAGAATGGAGATACTAGAGAGTAAATGTCTGACTGTTGGTGCTGTTTCCCTAGCCCACCAGGAGGCAGAAGAGAGTGAACAGGGTGAGCAGCATGGATCTTTATGTCAATGCCATGGAGATGGTCTCTCTGAGCTCCAGAGCTGAAGCTGGACCGGGAGAGGAGAGAGCAGCCCAGGGGACGGAGTAGGAGTAGAATGAAGCTGATCCTACATGCTGATCTTAGGTCAGTTTTGTGTTTTAAATCGATGGTCAGCAGTGGACTGGTGTTTAAAATGTGGTGACAAACCTGAAGTGGTTCTAGTTTTAATAACAAGTTCAGAATTAGTTTATCTTTCTAGAACCTTGGAAGAAATCTAAAAGGAGTGACTGCAACCACCATTATTCCTTTTAGTTTGGTTTTTACCACCAAAGAAACATGGGGTTCTGGGTAACATGGGGTTTGGGTAACATGGGGTTCTGGGTAACATGGGGTTCTGGTAACATGGGGTTCTGGGTAACATGGGGTTCTGGGTAACATGGGGTTCTGGTAACATGGGGTTTTGGGTAACATGGGGTTTTGGGTAACATGGGGTTTTGGGTAACATGGGGTTTTGGGTAACATGGGGTTCTGGGTAACATGGGGTTTTGGGTAACATGGGGTTTTGGGTAACATGGGGTTTTGGGTAACATGGGGTTTTGGGTAACATGGGGTTTTGGGTAACATGGGGTTGGGGGTAACATGGGGTTTTGGGTAACATGGGGTTTTGGGTAACATGGGGTTTTGGGTAACATTGGGTTTTGGGTAACATGGGGTTTTGGGTAACAAGGAGTTTGGGTAACATGGGTTTTGGGTAACATGGGTTTTGGGAAACATGGGGTTCTGGGTAACATGGGGTTCTGGGTAACATGGGGTTTGGGAAACATGGGGTTCTGGGTAACATGGGGTTTGGGTAACATGGGGGTTCTGGGTATTGGTTTGGGTAACATTTGGTTTGGGTAACATGGGGTTCTGGGTAACATGGGGTTTGGGTAACATTTGGTTTGGGTAACATGGGGTTCTGGGTAACATGGGGTTCTGGGTAACATGGGGTTCAGGGTAGCATGGGGTTTTGATTATTTTAAGCGAGTAGCTCAATTACGTCTGTTTTGTGTTCCAGAATGTATTGATTTTTGCTTTTGTCTTCATGTCTTTATCTTATTTAGTGTCTCTTAGATTCTTTATCTTATTTAGTGTCTCTTAGATTCTTTATCTTATTTAGTGTCTCTTAGATTCTTTATCTTATTTAGTGTCTCTTAGATTCTTTATCTTATTTAGTGTCTCTTAGATTCTTTATCTTATTTAGTGTCTCTTAGAATCTTTATCTTATATAGTGTTCTCTTAGATTCTTTATCTTATTTAGTGTCTCTTAGATTCTTTATCTTATTTAGTGTCTCTTAGATTCTTTATGTTATTTAGTGTCTCTGAGATTCTTTATCTTATTTAGTGTCTCTTAGATTCTTTATCTTGAAGTGTCTCCAATATTCATCCAGGTATTATTATGGTTCTTTTCCTCAAGTCGTTTTGGTTTGTTGTTGTTTACTTCATGATGTTGTTAGTAGTATATATAGATAACGATGTTATATTATTATAATCATCTGTTCATTCTTTGTAATTTGAAAATTTTTTTGATAAAGGGGTTTGTTGTTGTTGTTTACCTCTGATGATGTTATTGATTATAAATGTTATGATATTGATTATGAAGTAGATTATTGTTATGATGTTGTTAGTAGTATAGAGATAATGATGTTATTGATTATAAATGTTATGATATTGATTATGATGTAGATTATTGTTATGATGTTGTTAGTAGTATAGAGATAATTATGTTATTGATTATAATTGTTATGAGATTTATTATTATGTAGATTTTTGTTAAGATGCTTTTTCAACTGCCATGTAATCAACTGAATGCTTTTAATAAAATGACAGGTTGTCAGTCTTGTGTGATTCCCCTCTTGGACAGACTACAACATACAGTATGAATTAACTGAGATCAGTCTGTGTGATTTCCCTCTTGGACAGACTACAACATACAGTATGAATTAACTGAGATCAGTCTGTGTGATTCCCCTCTTGAACAGACTACAACATACAGTATGAATTAACTGAGATCAGTCTGTGTGATTTCCCTCTTGGACAGACTACAACATACAGTATGAATTAACTGAGATCAGTCTGTGTGATTCCCCTCTTGGACAGACTACAACATACAGTATGAATTAACTGGTCATACATTTGGCAGGAGGTTAGGAAGTGCATCTCAGTTTCCACCTCATTTTGTGGGCTGTGTGCACATATCCTGTCTTCTCTTGAGAGCCAGGTACCACCTGTATATAGTCCTGCTATTGTTATTTTACTGCTGCTCTTTAATTACTTGTTACTTTAATTTCCTATTCTTTACATATTTTTTTAACTGCATTGTTGGTTAGGGGCTCATAACTAATACAATTTGATTTGATTTGAGGTCTGCCTACGGCGGCCTTTCTCAATAGCAAGGCTAACTCACTGAGTCTGTACATAGTCAAAGCTTTTCTTAAGTTTGGGTCAGTGACAGTGGTCAGGTATTCTGCCACTGTGTACTCTCTTTTCAGGGATAAATAGCATTCTAGTTTGCTCTTTTTTTTGTTAATTCTTTCAAATGTGTCAAGTAATTATCTTTTTGTTTTCTCATGATTTGGTTGGGTCTAATATGTTTGCTGTCCTGGGGCTCTGTGGGGTCTGTTTGTGTTTGTGAACAGAGCCCCAGTGTAAATGCAGAGCCAACTACTCCATGTCTGATCAGGGTCCAGAAGTCACCCACCAACCCTGGAGAGATACAGTCACCCACCAACCCTGGAGAGATACAGTCACCCACCAACCCTGGAGAGATAGTCACCCACCAACCCTGGAGAGTCACCCACCAACCCTGGAGAGATACAGTCACCCACCAACCCTGGAGAGATACAGTCACCCACCAACCCTGGAGATACAGGGTTTGCAGGATTTTGTTCCAGACCACCAGTGAAACGCCTGAAGTCAAATTGTCTAATCATAAAGGATTTGATGATATATTGATTGATAGGTATTGGTTGAAGTGGTGCTGGGCTGGGGAAACGTCTGCATACCTGGGCTGGGGAAACGTCTGCATACCTGGGCTGGGGAAATGTCTGCATACCTGGGCTGGGGAAACGTCTGCATACCTGGACTGGGGAAACGTCTGCATACCTGGACTGGGGAAACGTCTGCATACCTGGGCTGGGGAAACGTCTGCATACCTGGTCTGTACCCCAATAATCTCTCTTTCCTCCCAAAGTGTGCACTTGTTCACTTCCCTTCATGGACAGGATTTGACAGGAATTGATTAGTATGGAAACTCATGCTATAACCTACGCCTTCACCAATCCAATGCTTTTACACTTTATGGGGAGTAGTGAACGAGTGCACATGTCAGGAAGCAGTAAATACTTTTGGGACGCACCCCTGGCCCAGGCCGGAGGATCTCCAAATTGACCACTTGGCAAAGGGAGCCTATAAATTCTGTGGTGCTCTATTCTGGAATATTAACTGGCGTTTGTCGCCCCCTTGTGGAAATAACCTCTTATTGATCTGGCTCTATATAGAGACCTCTGCAGTTTGTACCTCGCAGAACACTGTACAAATATTCGAGGTTAAACTCTTATATTACTGTTCTGCTAGCAGCAGGATAATATGCTGGCAGCACAACAACATATTATTTTCTTCTAAATAAGAGTCCTCCTGCAAAGACAAGATCAACTTTGAGAATAGCGATTATTTTACTGCTGTAGTAGACTACAACACTTTTTCACAGCAGTGCAACCACTTTTTAAACAAATAAATGGATAATTTGACATATTTTGATAGTGTTATTTAGACCAGCATTTCTTTTGAAAGTTTCCAAACTAAATACTGGTATGTTGAAAGCTGTTGTGTAGGTCAGTGGTGTACTGGTGCCTGGAGAAGTGGGTACACAGGACTCTAATTTAGTAAAACATTTTCCAAACGGCCCAGAGAAGGAAAGACACCCTGTGTGAAAAGCATGAGAAACAGTGATATACACTCTGAATGACCTAAAATGATGAATCCCATATTGGTCTTTCACAGTCAGGCCAACCCAAGCTGTACTGTTCAGTAGGATAATAGTAGACCAACCCAAGCTGTACTGTTCAGTAGGATAATAGTAGACCAACCCAAGCTGTACTGTTCAGTAGGATAATAGTAGACCAACCCAAGCTGTACTGTTCAGTAGGATAATAGTAGACCAACCCAAGCTGTACTGTTCAGTAGGATAATAGTAGACCAACCCAATCTGTACTGGTCAGTAGGATAATAGAAGACAAACCCAAGCTGTACTGTTCAGTAGGATAATAGTAGACCAACCCAAGCTGTACTGTTCAGTAGGATAATAGTAGACCAACCCAAGCTGTACTGGTCAGTAGGATAATAGTAGACCAACCCAAGCTGTACTGTTCAGTAGGATAATAGTAGACCAACCCAAGCTGTACTGTTCAGTAGGATAATGGTAGGCCAATCTAACCTGTACTGTTCAGTAGGATAATAGTAGACCAACCCAAGCCGTACTGTTCAGTAGGATAATAGTAGGCCGACCCAAGCTGTACTGTTCAGTAGGATAATAGTAGACCAACCCAAGCTGTACTGGTCAGTAGGATAATAGTAGGCCAACCCAAGCTGTACTGGTCAGTAGGATAATAGTAGACCAACCCAAGCTGTACTGTTCAGTAGGATAATAGTAGACCAACCCAAGCTGTACTGTTCAGTAGGATAATAGTAGACCAACCCAATCTGTACTGGTCAGTAGGATAATAGAAGACAAACCCAAGCTGTACTGTTCAGTAGGATAATAGTAGACCAACCCAAGCTGTACTGTTCAGTAGGATAATAGTAGGCCAACCCAAGCTGTACTGGTCAGTAGGATAATAGTAGGATAATAGTAGACCAACCCAAGCTGTACTGGTTAGTAGGATAATAGTAGACCAACCCAAGCTGTACTGGTTAGTAGGATAATAGTAGACCAACCCAAGCTGTACTGGTCAGTAGGATAATAGTAGGCCAACCAAAGCTGTACTGTTCAGTAGGATAATAGTAGACCAACCCAATCTGTACTGGTCAGTAGGATAATAGAAGACAAACCCAAGCTGTACTGTTCAGTAGGATAATAGTAGACCAACCCAAGCTGTACTGTTCAGTGGGATAATAGTAGACCAACCAAGCTGTACTGTTCAGTAGGATAATAGTAGACCAACCCAAGCTGTTCTGGTCAGTAGGATAATAGTAGACCAACCCAAGCTGTACTGGTCAGTAGGATAATAGTAGACCAACCCAAGCTGTACTGTTCAGTGGGATAATAGTAGACCAACCCAAGCTGTACTGTTCAGTAGGATAATAGTAATCCAACCTAACCTGTACTGTTCAGTAGGATAATAGTAGACCAACCCAAGCTGTATTGTTCAGTAGGATAATAGTAGACTTCCCAAGCTGTACTGTTCAGTAGGATAATAGTAGGATAATGGTAGGCCAATCTAACCTGTACTGTTCAGTAGGATAATAGTAGACCAACCCAAGCTGTACTGGTCAGTAGGATAATAGTAGGCCTTTTATTGAAACAGAGAAACGGAGCCAGAAATTTTTTGGGGTTTTTGTTCTCAAAGTCAGACTTTTTTTTAACAGAAAAACAATGCAATTGTTCTAAGTCCATAACAATACTTAAACCAATCAGGAGACCACTTTTGAGGTTTGGGGAAAATCTAAGAAATTTACATTTTTGAGAGTAGTTCCCCTTTAATTCAAGTGTGCAGGCACCTAGCACTATTGTTGGATTAGCAGTGTTTCTTTCGTGCAGGAACCTAGCAATATTGTTGGATTAGCAGTGTTAATATAGTACAGAAATCTTATGTTTATTTGACTCTGATGATAAAGAAATAGAAAATATTCCTGTAAAGGACTGTGTTAAATATTTAGGAATACATCTGTCAAAAAACCACAGTCAGACAACATATGAATTTCTCTCCTAAAATTAAGAAAACCAAAAATATATTTAATAATTGTCTACAAAGACATCTTTCTATACTTGGGAGAGTACTTCTGTCCAAGGCAGAGGGACTGTCTGGTTTTGTGTACCCCTCATCTTTGTTTGTAAATCCTGCTACTTGTAAAGAGATCAACAAGACCTTTCTTGACTTCATCTGGAAAAATAAGTCTCACAAACTAAAGAAGTCAGTCCTCTGTAATAAAAGAGCTGAAGGAGGTCTGGAAGTGTTGGACTTTGTGACATAAATAACACTTTCAAGATCAACTGGTTGACAAGATGTTTGATCAACACTGATTCAATATGGTATTTCATTCCAAATAATGTGTTTCATAAGGTGGGAGGTCTTCAATTTTTACTGAAATGTCATTATATTCCTGAAAGATTACCCGCTAAATTGGCTAGGTTTCACCAACAAGCTTTAAGGCCTGGAAAATATGTTTCCTACACAATTTTTCCCCACATAAAGCTCTTTTGTGGAATAATTCAGACATAACTGTAAGGAATAAGTCATTGTTCTACCCCAACTGGCATGAGAGGAATAATGACTTTGTTCTTGATGTTTTTGACAACAGAGGTAATATTCTTACATATGAACAATTTATAACATTGAAAGAGTTTCCAATTCCTTTCAGTGTTTATTTCTGTGATCAAAGCCGTTCCCAGTGGTCTAACTACACTCATGAAAACTCATCTTAGCTTTGGTAATGATCACAAAGTTTATCCAGAACTCAGATTGGAAGGCGTGGGCTTACTTGAGAAATCTTGTTGTAATACATATATAAGACAAATTCTTCATTCACAAAACCAACTTCCACCGAGAGGAAAATGTTTCTGGAACATGCTTATTATTCCTGACATTGTCTGGAAAAATGCCTGGTTAAGGCCTTACAAATATTGTATACCAAACAAAGTTAAGGAAGAGCACTTTAAAATTTTACATAAGATACTGTATATCCATGTAATTCTATGATATCCAAATTTGTGGCTGTTGATGATATCTGCGTTTTCTGTGAAAAAAAGGTGAGAGTGATTACAACTACACTAGAATAGTTCATTATTTATATTTTTTGTATGTTTTAGTATTTTCTTGTTAATACCTGTGTTCTGTTTTGTATGATGAACAATGTAAATTGTAGATCTGCATTTTGAATAAAAAAATATATAAATCAAATCAAATATAAAAAGACGCACTTCTGCTGAGTCTCTTTCTGCTGACTGGAGTGGGCAACGCAGTTGAGGAACCAAAAGTTTATTTTCATTTATTTCATAAAAAAGTGTAATATTATATTAAGTCGTTCAAATAAAAGCATGTGTTGATTGATTCGTTTTTAATGAGTGATAATTTAAAACAAACTTTAGACCCACTTCATATTTACATTGAACCATGTTCTGACATGGATCATTTTGACCCCAGAGCCATATCTTTTATCATTGCCAAAATGTGGTTTATTCCATTTTTCATGGCCTTGTCAATCAACTTGCTCTTAATATATCTAAATCATGGTTTAGTGTTTCTGTATCAATATGGACTTTTAACAAATTCAAATCCTTTGTATTCCTACTACAATGTTAAAACATTCTACATTGTGACATCATTCAAATATTCTACATTGTGACATTTCATTGATATCATGAAACAACTCCTTCATGTATGTATTTTCTGATGTTTGATCAGAGATCTTTTATCAGAGTATCTCTTGTGACATTGATCACAGCTATGAGATTTCTCTCCTGTGTGAATTCTCAGATGTACTATCAGCCAGCTTGAGTGATTAAACCTCTTCCCCCATTGAGTACAGTTAAAAGGTTTCTCTACTATGTGTATTTTCTGGTGTGATTTTAAATCTGTTGAACTAATAAAACTCTTTCCGCAGTCAGAGCAGTGGTAAGGTTTCTCTCCGGTGTGTGCTCTCAGATGTACTATCAGGCAGCTTGAGTGAGTAAAACTCTTCCCACATTGATCACAGCTATAAGGTTTCTCTCCAGTGTGAATTCTCATGTGTACTTTTAGTGATTCTGATCTTAAGTAACTCTTCCCACAATCAAAACAGTGGTGAGATTTCTCTCCTGTGTGTACTCGCTGGTGTATTTTAAGTTCTGATGAAGATTTGCAACCTTTCCCACAGTCAGAGCAGCAGTGAGATTTCTTCCCTGTGGGTCTTTGCTGGTGTTTCTTGAGGTGTTCTGATCGGGAGGGACTCTTCTCTGCCTCGTCAGCTTCATGATGTTGAGGCTCACCAGAGGATCCACGATAGTCACGTCTCTGTCCTGTGTGAACAACAAGTCAGACAGATGGTTAAAGGCCCACAACAGCAGAAATCCACTGTAAAAAGTGATGCCAACAGCGTAGCCATGATGTTGTACAACAATTGACGTCTGTAATGAATGTTAAAATTACTTGACAATTGTCTTAAGACAGTCAAGTGAGCAACAATCGTCATATTTAGTCTTTTTTTTCACATTAGTAGTAACATCAATGATTTTAGGCTAGAAAAAAGTAAAAGTTGTTGAAATCCTAAGCAGTGTGCCAGATGACTTTTGGTCTCCAATATAGGCCCCTTTCTGTGTTTTCTAAAATTGCGACAAGGGCGATGCACATGCAATTTGGTTGCAGAAACACCTCCCTGATAATGCAGAAACCACTAGTTATGGATGTTGTATATCTGCCTGGAGCAAAAAAGGTGAGCAAAGATTTAAAAAATAGTACCCCATAACAGTGAATAAAGTTTAGAAATGCTTGCTTACCAGGGAACTTTTGGCTAAACCAACTATATCATACTACGACCAATAAGCATACTACAAACTCAATGTACGTCACAAATAGTACAGTTAGTATGAGTATTCCAACACAGCTCAGGTCTCTGGGCTGCCATTTTGTTTCTGTTTAAAACCTAGGTTGCCAATTTAAAAAAGCCACACAATTCCTGACATAACGATGGTCATTATGGCCAAACAGTTCTATATTTGTTTCATTAGACCAGAGGACATTTCTTCAAAAAGTACGATTCACCGATGTGGCCATCAACCTCCTCCTTCACATCTGACTCCTGATGATCAACCTCCTCCTTCACATCTGACTCCTGATGATCAACCTCCTCCTTCACATCTGACTCCTGATGATCAACCTCCTCCTTCACATCTGACTCCTGATGATCAACCTCCTCCTTCACATCTGACTCCTGATGATCAACCTCCTCCTTCACATCTGACTCCTGATGATCAACCTCCTCCTTCACATCTGACTCCTGATGATCAACCTCCTCCTTCACATCTGACTCCTGATGATCAACCTCCTCCTTCACATCTGACTCCTGATGATTAACCTCCTCCTTCACATCTGACTCCTGATGATCAACCTCCTCCTTCACATCTGACTCCTGATGATCAACCTCCTCCTTCACGTCTGACTCCTGATGATCAACCTCCTCCTTCACATCTGACTCCTGATGATCAACCTCCTCCTTCACATCTGACTCCTGATGATCAACCTCCTCCTTCACATCTAACTCCTGATGATCAACCTCCTCCTTCACATCTGACTCCTGATGATCAACCTCCTCCTTCACATCTGACTCCTGATGATCAACCTCCTCCTTCACATCTGACTCCTGATGATCAACCTCCTCCTTCACATCTGACTCCAGTGATCAATCCAGAGCGTCTTCTTTTTTGGGGGGGAATCCCGATGGACGACATCGAATAGGCCGTCATCACGACCACAAGTTAATTGTCATTCAGGTTATCAATAGGAAGAGCATCAGCAATATGTCCTGTCTGGTAACTTGTCTCGTTCAATGGATTTACATTGGCAGGTGCACAGGGAGAAACCCCATTACAAAAACTCAGTCGATCTCAAACTGCGGAAAAACTTTTGGAAGTCTTTATCAAAGTCTGTGTCCTGTGATGTTGAGTCAAATGAAAGTCCCTTATTATACAAGAGACATAATCCACAGATTCTACAGCACAACGGCAGAGTCATGTCTTCAGTGTAAAACTAACAATGACTCAATAATCCTTCTGGGAATGTTATGACGTCATAAAGTTATGGGCGGAGTTAGAAAGTTGGCTGTCAGAAGTATTACAATGTAAAGGTAGTTTTAATCTGTCTGTCTGCATATTTAAAGACATGGCATTTGAGGGTGCAGTGAGACACCCCAGAGTTGGACAATACTTTTCTCATCAATCCTCTTCTATACTAAAAACTGGAAGTGAACCAATCCTCTGTAATTAACGCAATAGAAAGGTCAAATGCTTTATTATCTAAATATGTAAAGTGCTGGGCGATGGAGAGAAATAAAAAAGTGCAGTTTGAGGCCATGTGGTGGAGAGTGATGCGGGCGCTGGAGATGGGGGTGTGTTCTAGTGGGTCTGGGCAGGTGTGATGTAGTTAATGGAGATGGGGGTGTGTTCTAGTGGGTCTGTGCAGGTGTGATGTAGTTAATGAAGATGGGGGTGTGTTCTAGTGGGTCTGGGCAGGTGTGATGTAGTTAATGGAGATGGGGGTGTGTTCTAGTGGGTCTGTGCAGGTGTGATGTAGTTAATGGAGATGGGGGTGTGTTCTAGTGGGTCTGGGCAGGTGTGATGTAGTTAATGGAGATGGGGGTGTGTTCTAGTGGATCTGGGCAGGTGTGATGTAGTTAATGGAGATGGGGGTGTGTTCTAGTGGGTCTGGGCAGGGGTGATGTAGTTAATGGAGATGGGGGTGTGTTCTAGTGGGTCTGGGCAGGTGTGATGTAGTTAATGGAGATGGGGTGTGTTCTAGTGGGTCTGGGCAGGTGTGATGTAGTTAATGGAGATGGGGGTGTGTTCTAGTGGGTCTGGGCAGGTGTGATGTAGTTAATGGAGATGGAGGTGTGTTCTAGTGGGTCTGGGCAGGTGTGATGTAGTTAATGGAGATGGGGGTGTGTTCTAGTGGGTCTGTGCAGGTGTGATGTAGATAATGGAGATGGAGGTGTGTTCTAGTGGGTCTGGGCAGGTGTGATGTAGTTAATGGAGATGGGGGTGTGTTCTAGTGGGTCTGGGCAGGTGTGATGTAGTAAATATTTGTAGGATGTTGTCATTTGTATAGTTTATAAAAGATCAAATGAAAAATATTTTGATTTGTTTAACACTTTTTTGGTTACTACATAATTCCATATGTGTCATTTCAGAGTATTGATGTCTTCGCTATTATTCTACATTGTAGAAAATAGTAAAAATAAAGAAAAACCCTTGAATGAGTAGGTGTCCTAACTTTTGACTGGTACCATTATTTTCTCATGCAAATACAGTAGGTTGTATCCAAGTGGTTGTATCTCTCTAGGTCATGCCAGTAGGTTACAGTAGATTGTATCTCTCTAGGTCATGCCAGTAGGTTACTGTAAGTTGTATCTCTCTTGGTCATGCCAGTAGGTTACTGTAGGTTGTATCTCTCTAGGTCATGACAGTAGGTTACTGTAGGTTGTATCTCTCTTGGTCATGCCAGTAGGTTACTGTAGGTTGTATCTCTCTAGGTCATGCCAGTAGGTTACTGTAGGTTGTATCTCTCTAGGTCATGCCAGTAGGTTACTGTAAGTTGTATCTCTCTAGGTCATGCCAGTAGGTTACTGTAGGTTGTATCTCTCTAGGTCATGCCAGTAGTTTACTGTAGGTTGTATCTCTCTTGGTCATGCCAGTAGGTTACAGTAGGTTGTATCTCTCTAGGTTATGCCAGTAGGTTACAGTAGGTTGTATCTCTCTAGGTCATGCCAGTAGGTTACTGTAGGTTGTATCTCTCTAGGTCATGCCAGTAGGTTACTGTAGGTTGTATCTCTCTAGGTCATGCCAGTAGGTTACTGTAGGTTGTATCTCTCTAGGTCATGCCAGTAGGTTACTGTAGGTTGTATCTCTCTTGGTCATGCCAGTAGGTTACTGTAGGTTTTATCTCTCTTGGTCATGCCAGTAGGTTACTGTAAGTTGTATCTCTCTTGGTCATGCCAGTAGGTTACTGTAGGTTGTATCTCTCTTGGTCATGCCAGTAGGTTACTGTAGGTTTTATCTCTCTTGGTCATGCCAGTAGGTTACTGTAAGTTGTATCTCTCTAGGTCATGCCAGTAGGTTACTGTAAGTTTTATCTCTCTTGGTCATGCCAGTAGGTTACTGTAGGTTTTATCTCTCTTGGTCATGCCAGTAGGTTACTGTAGGTTTTATCTCTCTTGGTCATGCCAGTAGGTTACTGTAGGTTGTATCTCTCTTGGTCATGCCAGTAGGTTACTGTAAGTTGTATCTCTCTAGGTCATGCCAGTAGGTTACTGTAAGTTGTATCTCTCTAGGTCATGCCAGTAGGTTACTGTAGGTTGTATCTCTCTAGGTCATGCCAGTAGGTTACTGTAGGTTGTATCTCTCTAGGTCATGCCAGTAGGTTACTGTAGGTTGTATCTCTCTAGGTCATGCCAGTAGGTTACTGTAAGTTGTATCTCTCTTGGTCATGCCAGTAGGTTACTGTAGGTTGTATCTCTCTAGGTCATGCAAGTAGGTTACTGTAAGTTGTAACTCTCTTGGTCATGCCAGTAGGTTACTGTAGGTTGTATCTCTCTAGGTCATGCCAGTAGGTTACTGTAAGTTGTATCTCTCTTGGTCATGCCAGTAGGTTACTGTAAGTTGTATCTCTCTAGGTCATGCCAGTAGGTTACTGTAAGTTGTATCTCTCTTGGTCATGCCAGTAGGTTACTGTAAGTTGTAACTCTCTTGGTCATGCCAGTAGGTTACTGTAAGTTGTATCTCTCTAGGTCATGCCAGTAGGTTACTGTAGGTTGTATCTCTCTTGGTCATGCCAGTAGGTTACTGTAGGTTGTATCTCTCTAGGTCATGCCAGTAGGTTACTGTAAGTTGTATCTCTCTAGGTCATGCCAGTAGGTTACTGTAGGTTGTATCTCTCTTGGTCATGCCAGTAGGTTACTGTAAGTTGTAACTCTCTTGGTCATGCCAGTAGGTTACTGTAGGTTGTATCTCTCTAGGTCATGCCAGTAGGTTACAGTAGGTTGTATCTCTCTAGGTCATGCCAGTAGGTTACTGTAGGTTGTATCTCTCTAGGTCATGCCAGTAGGTTACTGTAGGTTGTAACTCTCTTGGTCATGCCAGTAGGTTACTGTAGGTTGTATCTCTCTAGGTCATGCCAGTAGGTTACTGTAGGTTGTATCTCTCTAGGTCATCCCAGTAGGTTACTGTAGGTTGTATCTCTCTAGGTCATGCCAGTAGGTTACTGTAGGTTGTATCTCTCTTGGTCATGCCAGTAGGTTACTGTAAGTTGTATCTCTCTAGGTCATGCCAGTAGGTTACTGTAAGTTGTATCTCTCTAGGTCATGCCAGTAGGTTACTCTAGGTCATGCCAGTAGGTTACTGTAAGTTGTATCTCTCTTGGTCATGTCAGTAGGTTACTGTAAGTTGTAACTCTCTTGGTCATGCCAGTAGGTTACTGTAAGTTGTAACTCTCTTGGTCATGCCAGTAGGTTACTGTAAGTTGTATCTCTCTTGGTCATGCCAGTAGGTTAATGTAAGTTGTATCTCTCTTGGTCATGCCAGTAGGTTACTGTAGGTTGTATCTCTCTAGGTCATGCCAGTAGGTTACTGTAGGTTGTATCTCTCTAGGTCATGCCAGTAGGTTACTGTAGGTTGTATCTCTCTAGGTCATGCCAGTAGGTTACTGTAGGTTGTATCTCTCTTGGTCATGCCAGTAGGTTACTGTAAGTTGTATCTCTCTTGGTCATGTCAGTAGGTAACTGTAAGTTGTATCTCTCTTGGTCATGCCAGTAGGTTACTGTAGGTTGTATCTCTCTAGGTCATGCCAGTAGGTTACTGTAGGTTGTATCTCTCTAGGTCATGCCAGTAGGTTACTGTAGGTTGTATCTCTCTTGGTCATGCCAGTAGGTTACTCTAGGTTGTATCTCTCTTGGTCATGCCAGTAGGTTACTGTAAGTTGTATCTCTCTTGGTCATGCCAGTAGGTTACTCTAGGTTGTATCTCTCTTGGTCATGCCAGTAGGTTACTTTATGTTGTATCTCTCTAGGTCATGCCAGTAGGTTACTGTAAGTTGTATCTCTCTTGGTCATGCCAGTAGGTTACTGTAGGTTGTATCTCTCTAGGTCATGCCAGTAGGTTACTGTAAGTTGTATCTCTCTAGGTCATGCCAGTAGGTTACTGTAGGTTGTATCTCTCTTGGTCATGCCAGTAGGTTACTGTAAGTTGTATCTCTCTTGGTCATGCCAGTAGGTTACTGTAAGTTGTAACTCTCTTGGTCATGCCAGTAGGTTACTGTAGGTTGTATCTCTCTAGGTTATGCCAGTAGGTTACAGTATGTTGTATCTCTCTAGGTCATGCCAGTAGGTTACTGTAAGTTGTATCTCTCTTGGTCATGCCAGTAGGTTACTGTAGGTTGTATCTCTCTTGGTCATGCCAGTAGGTTACTGTAGGTTGTATCTCTCTAGGTCATGCCAGTAGGTTACTGTAGGTTGTATCTCTCTAGGTCATGCCAGTAGGTTACTGTAGGTTGTATCTCTCTAGGTCATGCCAGTAGGTTACTGTAGGTTGTATCTCTCTAGGTCATGCCAGTAGGTTACTGTAAGTTGTATCTCTCTAGGTCATGCCAGTAGGTTACTGTAAGTTGTATCTCTCTAGGTCATGCCAGTAGGTTACTGTAGGTTGTATCTCTCTAGGTTATGCCAGTAGGTTACAGTAGGTTGTATCTCTCTAGGTCATGCCAGTAGGTTACTGTAGGTTGTATCTCTCTAGGTCATGCCAGTAGGTTACTGTAAGTTGTAACTCTCTTGGTCATGCCAGTAGGTTACTGTAGGTTGTATCTCTCTTGGTCATGCCAGTAGGTTACTGTAAGTTGTATCTCTCTTGGTCATGCCAGTAGGTTACTGTAAGTTGTATCTCTCTAGGTCATGCCAGTAGGTTACTGTAGGTTGTATCTCTCTAGGTCATGCCAGTAGGTTACTGTAGGTTGTATCTCTCTAGGTCATGCCAGTAGGTTACTGTAAGTTGTTTCTCTCTTGGTCATGCCAGTAGGTTACTGTAAGTTGTATCTCTCTTGGTCATGCCAGTAGGTTACTGTAGGTTGTATCTCTCTAGGTCATGCCAGTAGGTTACTGTAGGTTGTATCTCTCTTGGTCATGCCAGTAGGTTACTGTAAGTTGTATCTCTCTTGGTCATGCCAGTAGGTTACTGTAGGTTGTATCTCTCTAGGTCATGCCAGTAGGTTACAGTAGATTGTATCTCTCTAGGTCATGCCAGTAGGTTACTGTAGGTTGTATCTCTCTAGGTCATGCCAGTAGGTTACTGTAGGTTGTATCTCTCTTGGTCATGCCAGTAGGTTACTGTAAGTTGTATCTCTCTTGGTCATGCCAGTAGGTTACTGTAAGTTGTATCTCTCTTGGTCATGCCAGTAGGTTACTGTAAGTTGTATCTCTCTTGGTCATGCCAGTAGGTTACTGTAAGTTGTATCTCTCTTGGTCATGCCAGTAGGTTACTGTAGGTTGTATCTCTCTAGGTCATGCCAGTAGGTTACTGTAGGTTGTATCTCTCTAGGTCATGCCAGTAGGTTACTGTAGGTTGTATCTCTCTAGGTCATGCCAGTAGGTTACTGTAAGTTGTATCTCTCTTGGTCATGCCAGTAGGTTACTGTAGGTTGTATCTCTCTAGGTCATGCCAGTAGGTTACTGTAGGTTGTATCTCTCTAGGTCATGCCAGTAGGTTACTGTAGGTTGTATCTCTCTTGGTCATGCCAGTAGGTTACTGTAGGTTGTATCTCTCTAGGTCATGCCAGTAGGTTACTGTAGGTTGTATCTCTCTTGGTCATGCCAGTAGGTTACTGTAGGTTGTATCTCTCTTAGGTCATGCCAGTAGGTTACTGTAGGTTGTATCTCTCTAGGTCATGCCAGTAGGTTACTGTAGGTTGTATCTCTCTAGGTCATGCCAGTAGGTTACTGTAGGTTGTATCTCTCTAGGTCATGCCAGTAGGTTACTGTAGGTTGTATCTCTCTAGGTCATGCCAGTAGGTTACTGTAGGTTGTATCTCTCTAGGTCATGCCAGTAGGTTACTGTAAGGTTGTATCTCTCTAGGTCATGCCAGTAGGTTACTGTAAGTTGTATCTCTCTAGGTCATGCCAGTAGGTTACTGTAAGTTGTATCTCTCTTGGTCATGCCAGTAGGTTACTGTAAGTTGTATCTCTCTTGGTCATGCCAGTAGGTTACTGTAAGTTGTATCTCTCTTGGTCATGCCAGTAGGTTACTGTAGGTTGTATCTCTCTAGGTCATGCCAGTAGGTTACTGTAAGTTGTATCTCTCTTGGTCATGCCAGTAGGTTACTGTAAGTTGTATCTCTCTAGGTCATGCCAGTAGGTTACTGTAGGTTGTATCTCTCTAGGTCATGCCAGTAGGTTACTGTAGGTTGTATCTCTCTAGGTCATGCCAGTAGGTTACTGTAGGTTGTATCTCTCTAGGTCATGCCAGTAGGTTACTGTAGGTTGTATCTCTCTTGGTCATGCCAGTAGGTTACTGTAAGTTGTATCTCTCTTGGTCATGCCAGTAGGTTACTGTAAGTTGTATCTCTCTTGGTCATGCCAGTAGGTTACTGTAAGTTGTATCTCTCTTGTTCATGCCAGAAGGTTACTGTAGGTTGTATCTCTCTTGGTCATGCCAGTAGGTTACTGTAAGTTGTATCTCTCTTGGTCATGCCAGTAGGTTACTGTAGGTTGTATCTCTCTAGGTCACGCCAGTAGGTTACTGTAGATTGTATCTCTCTAGGTCACGCCAGTAGGTTACTGTAGGTTGTATCTCTCTAGGTCACGCCAGTAGGTTACTGTAGATTGTATCTCTCTAGGTCACGCCAGTAGGTTACTGTAGGTTGTATCTCTCTTGGTCATGCCAGTAGGTTACTGTAGGTTGTATCTCTCTTGGTCATGCCAGTAGGTTACTGTAGGTTGTATCTCTCTTGGTCATGCCAGTAGGTTACTGTAGGTTGTATCTCTCTTGGTCATGCCAGTAGGTTACTGTAGGTTGTATCTCTCTAGGTCATGCCAGTAGGTTACTGTAAGTTGTATCTCTCTTGGTCATGCCAGTAGGTTACTGTAGGTTGTATCTCTCTTGGTCATGCCAGTAGGTTACTGTAAGTTGTTTCTCTCTTGGTCATGCCAGTAGGTTACTGTAGGTTGTATCTCTCTAGGTCATGCCAGTAGGTTACTGTAGGTTGTATCTCTCTAGGTCATGCCAGTAGGTTACTGTAGGTTGTATCTCTCTAGGTCATGCCAGTAGGTTACTGTAGGTTGTATCTCTCTAGGTCATGCCAGTAGGTTACTGTAGGTTGTATCTCTCTAGGTCATGCCAGTAGGTTACTGTAAGTTGTATCTCTCTAGGTCATGCCAGTAGGTTACTGTAAGTTGTATCTCTCTAGGTCATGCCAGTAGGTTACTGTAGGTTGTATCTCTCTTGGTCATGCCAGTAGGTTACTGTAGGTTGTATCTCTCTAGGTCATGCCAGTAGGTTACTGTAAGTTGTATCTCTCTTGGTCATGCCAGTAGGTTACTGTAGGTTGTATCTCTCTAGGTCATGCCAGTAGGTTACTGTAGGTTGTATCTCTCTAGGTCATGCCAGTAGGTTACTGTAGGTTGTATCTCTCTTGGTCATGCCAGTAGGTTACAGTAGGTTGTATCCAAGTGGAAACAATTATTTACCCAATGTGGAAAGTGTTGAATTTGGTCAACAACAAAATGAATGGCTTATTTGCTACGTGAGGTTTACTTGATCTAACAGAAGTGTCGTAATTCTTAAATTGTTATGTGGACACGTGACATACCGACAACTTTGATAAAAAAACACTGTAGGAGTTGTCTCCAGATCGCTATGCATATTCATGCTAGTAGCTTAGCATCTCTCTCCATTGAATACAGGCGGTTGACGACAACAACCCTCATAGAATATAAACAATAGATAACAATAATAATAAGATCCACCAATCCAAAGAAAGGATAGGCGGGAGCTAGACAACCCACAGTGCTGCTTTGTGGACAACGACTCCCCTTGATAGGGCAGAGACTTCTTGTCAGTATATCCATAATCGTTGGTGTAGCCAACCCAACTCTCGCATGGCACTATTGGGGGGCACTGTGTGTAGTAAATCATAACTACATTAAAATCACTACATGCCGTGGCCCCCAGATAGACCCTTCTCAAATATATATGTTAAGTCACTTTTTGGAAACGGAACGGAGAAAACAAGGGGTAGCTTGCTCTCTACGTCGTCTGATTCTAGACATATCAGTCATCATCCTAGGGCCCTCCCTTGATGAGGTATTGACGAGCCAACTCCGAATATCCAAAGTGAAAACCCAATTTAAGGCGGTACTTACTGATGTAAATCAGATCTCCTACCTCCACCTCTTCATCTTTCAATGTGACAGAAATCTCCCCTTCCTTCTTCACGTCAAAAACGGCATCTCTTTCTCATCCTCCTCTTTCACTGTGAACACTTCTTCCTCTTTCACTGTAACAGCCTCGCCCTCAATTTATTTTTTAACGGTGACATCCTCCTCTTCCTTCTCCTCTTTCACGACAATGTTCAGGCCCAGAGCTTCTTTCTCCGTCCAGCAGACCTCTTCTTCTTTGGCAGGAGGGGAGAAGCTTACTGACCTCATGTTCGGGGATATTAGCTAGCTAGCTATCATTAGCGACTAAGCTACTGCTAATTTAACCAGCCAGCTACTATATCTGACTAATAAAAAATAACGTCATATTAAATTAAATAGGTTAACAAGTAGATACGATAGAAGTGTGTCTAAAACACAGCAGCTAATATACACCGAAAGCGTAAAAACAGCTTGAATCTTTCGGCTACGTTGGCTAGCAAGCTACCGAGGTGGTTGACTTGTTGTTTTTCATGAACCGTCCACTACATTATACGTCACGATAGCAGCATCGCTGGCTCTGCAGACTGGAGTGGGAAACGCAGATAGCAACATCGCCGTCTGCTGACTGGAGTGGGAAATGCAGTTGAGGAAATGGATTTCATTAAATAATGCTATTATATTGAGACATACAAAGACAGGAATGTGTTGATTGATTAGTGCGAATACATTTTATTTTACTACAGCACATTTAAGGCAGTTTCATTAGGTCAAACTAAATCTAAATAAGTAGCCAGCTACTATCAGTCTATACTGCTCCTACATGGAGTAACAATACATCATGTAGATGTATATAATGAACTGACTAGGTCTATACTGCTCCTACATGGTGTAACAATACATCATGTAGATGTATATAATGAACAGACTAGGTCTATACTGCTCCTACATGGTGTAACAATACATCATGTAGATGTATATAATGAACAGACTAGGTCTATACTGCTCCTACATGGTGTAACAATACATCATGTAGATGTATATAATGAACAGACTAGGTCTATACTGCTCCTACATGGTGTAACAATACATCATGTAGATGTATATAATGAACAGACTAGGTCTATACGGCTCCTACATGGTGTAACAATACATCATGTAGATGTATATAATGAACAGACTAGGTCTATACTGCTCCTACATGGTGTAACAATACATCATGTAGATGTATATAATGAACAGACTAGGTCTATACTGCTCCTACATGGTGTAACAATACATCATGTAGATGTATATAATGAACAGACTAGGTCTCTACTGCTCCTACATGGTGTAACAATACATCATGTAGATGTATATAATGAACAGACTAGGTCTATACTGCTCCTACATGGTGTAACAATACATCATGTAGATGTACACTACCGTTCAAAAGTTTGGGGTCACTTAGAAATGTCCTTGTTTTTGAAAGAACATCACATTTTTTGTCCAATAAAATACATTCAAATTGATCAGAAATACAGTTTAGACATTGTTTATGTTGTAAATGACTATTGTAGCTGGAAACGACTGATTGTTTTATGGAATATCTACATAGGCGTACAGAGGCCCATTATCAGTTACCATCACTCCTGTGTTACAATGGCATGTTGTGTTAGCTAATCCAAGTTTATCATTTTAAAATGCTAATTGATCATTAGAAAACCCTTTTGCAATAATGATAGCACAGCTGAAAACTGTTGTGCTGATTAAACAAAGCTTTTGTAAACAGTGTGCAGGCCTTCTTGTTCTTTAACAAAGCTTTTTTAACAATCAGGCAGTAGAACAACAATAATCATCACCCTCTTGACCAATCTTCCCTCCCCTTAACATTCAGACCCTGTCAGTGTGCCAGGTGGACATTGGGTTTGATTCAGACCCTGTCAGTGTGCCAGGTGGACATTGGGTTTGATTCAGACCCTGTCAGTGTGCCAGGTGGACATTGGGTTTGATTCAGACCCTGTCAGTGTGCCAGGTGGACATTGGGTTTGATTCAGACCCTGTCAGTGTGTCAGGTGGACATTGGGTTTGATTCAGACCCTGTCAGTGTGCCAGGTGGACATTGGGTTTGATTCAGACCCTGTCAGTGTGCCAGGTGGACATTGGGTTTGATTCAGACCCTGTCAGTGTGCCAGGTGGACATTGGGTTTGATTCAGACCCTGTCAGTGTGCCAGGTGGACATTGGGTTTGATTCAGACCCTGTCAGTGTGCCAGGTGGACATTGGGTTTGATTCAGACCCTGTCAGTGTGCCAGGTGGACATTGGGTTTGATTCAGACCCTGTCAGTGTGCCAGGTGGACATTGGGTTTGATTCAGACCCTGTCAGTGTGCCAGGTGGACATTGGGTTTGATTCAGACCCTGTCAGTGTGCCAGGTGGTCATTGGGTTTGATTCAGACCCTGTCAGTGTGTCAGGTGGACATTGGGTTTGATTCAGACCCTGTCAGTGTGCCAGGTGGTCATTGGGTTTGATTCAGACCCTGCCAGCATGGTCGGAAATGTATTCCAAGGTCAGTAACTTATAACCACGGAATCACCGCAGACCTTTCATGCATGACTAAAAACACCTAAGTATTAGATTTACTGCATCAGCAACTGCATAAGACACCATTCACAATGCTGGCTGAGGTACGTGTAAAACATGACATATTATTTCCTCATTGTAAAAAATGTCCCGCTCCTTTAAAACATATTTGTAATGCCAAGGCTTTAGCTCAGTGGGCTGTTCCATTGTTGAGGAAAGCAGGGGGAGTGTTGTGAGTAACAGAACTGCCTGAGATGTAGGGGAAGGGAAGCTGTTCCATTGTTGAGGAAAGCAGGGGGAGTGTTGTGAGTAACAGAACTGCCTGAGATGTAGGGGAAGGGAAGCTGTTCCATTGTTGAGGAAAGCAGGGGGAGTGTTGTGAGTAACAGAACTGCCTGAGATGTAGGGGAAGGGAAGCTGTTCCATTGTTGAGGAAAGCAGGGGGGTGTTGTGAGTAACAGAACTGCCTGAGATGTAGGGGAAGGGAAGCTGCTCACTGATTGGCTGTAGGGACAAGGGTCCCTCCAAAAATCTACCACTAATAGGCCAAGCCTCCACAGACCCTGTCTTGTACTGACAAACAAATCATTTGACATTCAAATACGTAATTTTAAATCCAGCTGGGCCTTTTAACACAGACAGTTGTTCCTGCTGTAGATGTTATGCCTTTGTACAGATCTAGGATCAGTTCGTTTTATATGTTCTCTAACACAGACAGTTGTTCCTGCTGTAGATGTTATGCATTTGCACAGATCTAGGATCAGTTCGTTTTATATGTTCTCTAACACAGACAGTTGTTCCTGCTGTAGATGTTATGCCTTTGTACAGATCTAGGATCAGTTCGTTTTATATGTTCTCTAACACAGACAGTTGTTCCTGCTGTAGATGTTATGCCTTTGTACAGATCTAGGACCAGTTCGTTTTATATGTTCTCTAACACAGACAGTTGTTCCTGCTGTAGATGTTATGCCTTTGCACAGATCTAGGATCAGTTTGTTTTATATGTTCTCTAACACAGACAGTTGTTCCTGCTGTAGATGTTATGCCTTTGTACAGATCTAGGACCAGTTCACCTCCACAATGCATATACAGTACCGGTCAATTGTTTGGACACACCTACAAATTCAATGTTTTTTCTTTATTTTAACTATTGTCTACATTGTACAGATCTAGGATCAGTTTTAACTATTGTCTACATTGTAGAATAATAGTGGAGACATTGAAACTATGAAATAACACATATGAAATCATGTAGTAACCAAACAAGTGGCAGTAGAATGGCTTTACTGAAGATCTCAGTAACTTTCAACGTGGCACCGTCATAGGATGGCACCTTTCCAACAAGTCAGTTTGTCAAGTTTCTGACCTGCTAGAGCACATATGTCAGAGTCAAGGCCCGCGGGCCACATCCGGCCCGCGAGAAGGTTTTTTACGGCCCCTGGGATGATCTTGATTTATTATTAGAACCGGCCCGCAGACCGCAGCAAGCCGGCAGCCCGCAGATCTTTTACACGCACCAATACTACATTTCCCACAATGCAACGGTGACGCACCGAGCAGTAGGCTGCTTCATTTCAATATTTATTGGCACAGCAGTAGGTCAGCATCACAGTAAAATTAACTTTCAGATACCCATCAAAAATGGCAAAACGGAAGGTGGACACTGAGAACCGGGGGTTTCAAACAAGGTGGGAGTCGGAGTATATGTTCACGGAGGTAGCTGGAAAACCTGTGTGTCTTCTGTGTGGAGAAAGTGTGGCGGTACTGAAAGAGTATAATCTGAGACGACATTATGAAACGAAACACGCGGACAAAAACAAGAATATGGACATGGAACAAAGGCTACAAAAGGCAGAGGAATTAAAACGAGGCCTCAAATCTCGACAGGCTCTGTTCAAAAAAGCCAAATCACAAGGCCAGGCTGCTGTCAAGGCCAGTTTTATTTTGGCAGAAGAGATCGCTAAATCAGCCCGGCCATTTACGGAGGGGGATTTCATCAAAAACTGCATGATTAAAGTTTGTGACGAAGTTTGCCCAGAAAAAAGGCAACTCTTTTTAAATGTGAGTCTGAGCAGAAACACCATTGCCGAGAGAGTAGACCAGTTGTCCATCAATCTAAAAGAGCAGCTTGTGAAAAAGGGAAAAGATTTCATTGCATATTCCTTGGCTGTGGATGAGAGCACCGACATTTCTGACATTGCCCAGTTGTCAATTTTCATCCGCGGAGTGGACTCCAGCCTAAGCGTGACAGAGGAGTTTTTGGCTTTACGTCCTATGCATGGCACAACTACGGGGCATGATTTGTATGAAGAGGTGTCAAGATGTGTAAATGAGATGGAGCTGCCTTGGGAAAAACTCGTGGGTTTGACAACCGACGGAGCACCTGCGATGTGTGGACACAGGAGCGGACTGGTGGCGAAGATACGGGAAAAGATGCAAGAGGAAAACGCGACAGGTGAGCTGACAGCTTATCATTGTATCATACACCAGGAAGCGTTGTGCGGTAAAGCCTTGAAAATGGAGCATGTAATGAGCATCATCACGCGCACAGTTAACTTTATCAGAGCCAAAGGTTTGAATCACCGCCAGTTCAAGGCATTTCTGACGGAGTTAGAAACGGAGCATGGTGATTTGCCTTATCACACAGAGGTGCGATGGCTAAGCCAGGGAAAGGTGCTTCAAAGATGTTTCGAGCTTCGTGAGGAGATTTGTCTGTTCTTGGACAGCAAAGGGAAAGACACAACACAACTCCGAGACGAAATGGAATATATTTGTTAGGTTTTCAGTAGGTTCAATTAGGTTCACTAGACTATATGCGTCATTTAAAAATTTTTCAATGAACATTCGAACAGTCCGGCCCTCGGCTTGTAGCTAAATTTTTTATTTGGCCCTCCGTCCATTTGACTTTGACACCCCTGTGCTAGAGCTTCCCCGGTCAACTGTAAGTGCTGTTACTGAGAAGTGGAAACATCTAGGACCAACAACGGCTCAGCCAAGAAGTAGTGGGCCACACATGTTCACAGAATGGGACCGCCGAGTGCTGAAGCGTGTAACGTGTAAAAATCATCTGTACTTGGTTGCAACACTCACTAACAAGTTCCAAACTGCCTCTGGAAGCAACATCAGCACAATAAACTGTTTGTCAGGAGCTTCATGAAATGGGTTTCCATGGCCGAGCAGCTGCATACAAACCTAAGATCACCATGTGCAATGCCAAGTGTAGGCTTAAGTGGTGTAAAGCTAGCTGCCATTGGACTCTGGAGCAGTGGAAACGTATTCTCTGGAGTGAGGAATTATGCTTCACCTTCTAGCAATCCGACGGACTAATCTGGGTTTGGCGGATGCCAGGAGAATGCTACCTGCCCCAATGCATTGTGCCAACTGTAAAGTTTGGTGGAGGAGGAATAATGGTCTGGGGTTGTTTTTCATGGTTCGGGCTATGCCCCTTAGTTCCAGTGAAGGGAAATCTCAATGCTACAGCATAGAATGACATTCTAGAGGAATCTGTGCTTCCAACTTTGTGGCAACAGCTTGGGGAAGGCCCTTTCCTGTTTCAGCATGACAATATCCTTGTACGCAAATCGAGTTCCATACATGAATGGTTAGTCGAGATCGGTGTGGAAGAACTTCACAAGCCCTGACCTCAACAACGTCGAACGCCTTTGGGATGAAGTGGAACGCCGACTGCGAGCCAGGCCTAATCGCCCAACATCAGTGCCCGACCTCACTAATGCTCTTGTGGCTGAATGGAAGAAAGTCCCCGCAGCAATGTTCCAACATCTAGTGGAAAGCCTTCCCAGAAGAGTGGAGGCTGTTATAGCAGCAACGGGGGGGACCAACTCCATGCAAATGCCCATGATTTTGGAATGAGATGTTTGATGAGCAGGTGTCCACATACTTTTGGTGATATAGTGTGTATACTGCAGATGGCTGGCTGGCTGTCTGGCTGGCTGGCTGTCTGGCTGGCTGGCTTGCAGACAGACAGACAGAACATTGGCAGTTATATCCTGCCTGTTTTGCCCTGTACAGGGGTATCGTCGGATGGGGCCACAGTGTCTCCCGACCGCTCCTGTCTCAGCCTCCAGTATTTATGCTGCAGTAGTTTATGTGTCGAGGGGCTAGGTTCAGTCTGTTATATCTGGATTATTTTTGCTGTCTTATCCGGTGTCCTGTGTGAATTTAAGTATGCTCTGTCTAATTCTCTCTTTCTTTCTCTCTTTTTTTCTCTCTCTTGGAGGACCTGAGCCCTAGGATCATGCCACAGGACTACCTGGTCTGATGACTCCTTGCTGTCCCCAGTCCACCTGGCCGTGCTGCTGCTCCAGTTTCAACTGTTCTGCCTGCGGCTATGGAACCCTGACCTGTTCACCGGACGTGCTACCTGTCCCAGACCTGCTGTTTTCAACTCTCTAGAGACAGCAGGAGTGGTAGAGAAACTCTGAATGATCGGCTACGAAAAGCCAACTGACATTTTCTCATGAGGTGCTGACATGTTGCACCCTCGACATCCACTGTGATTAATATTATTTGACCCTGCTGGTCATCTATGAACATTTGAACATCTTGGCCATGTTCTGTTATAATCTCCACCCGGCACAGCCAGAAGAGGACTAGCCACCCCTCATAGCCTGGTTCCTCTCTATGTTTCTTCCTAGGTTCTGGCTATTCTAGGGAGTTTTTCCTAGCCACCGTGCTTCTACACCTGCATTGCTTGCTGTTTGGGGTTTTAGGCTGGGTTTCTGATAAGCACTTTGAGATATCAGCTGATGTAAGAAGGGCTTTATAAATACATTTGATTTGAACTACTAGTCACCCCTCCACTTTCTCCCTGAGTCCAGGCGACAGACAGACAGACAGACAGACAGACAGACAGACAGACAGACAGACAGACAGACAGACAGACAGACAGACAGACAGACAGACAGACAGACAGACAGACAGACAGACAGACAGACAGACAGACAGACAGACAGACAGACAGACAGACAGACAGACAGACAGACAGACAGACAGACAGACAGACAGACAGACAGACAGACAGACAGAACTACTAGTCACCCCTCCACTCTCTTCCTGAGTCCAGGACCCAGACAGACAGACAGACAGACAGACAGACAGACAGACAGAACTACTAGTCACCCCTCCACTCTCTCCCTGAGTCCAGGCCCCAGACATAACTACTAGTCACCCCTCCACTCTCTCCCTGAGTCCAGGCCACAGACAGACAGACAGACAGAACTACTAGTCACCCCTCCACTCTCTTCCTGAGTCCAGGACCCAGACAGACAGACAGACAGACAGACAGACAGACAGACAGACAGACAGACAGACAGACAGACAGACAGACAGACAGACAGACAGACAGACAGACAGACAGACAGACAGACAGACAGACAGACAGACAGACAGACAGACAGACAGACAGACAGACAGACAGACAGACAGACAGACAGACAGACAGACAGACAGACAGACAGACAGACAGACAGACAGACAGACAGACAGACAGACAGAACTACTAGTCACCCCTCCACTCTCTCCCTGAGTCCAGGACCCAGACAGACAGACAGACATAACTACTAGTCACCCCTCCACTCTCTCCCTGAGTCCAGGCCCCAGACAGACAGACAGACAGAACTACTAGTCACCCCTCCACTCTCTCCCTGAGTCCAGGCCCCAGACAGAACTACTAGTCACCCCTCCACTCTCTCCCTGACTCCAGGCCCCAGACAGACAGACAGACAGAACTACTAGTCACCCCTCCACTCTCTCCCTGAGTCCAGGCCCCAGACAGACAGACAGAACTACTAGTCACCCCTCCACTCTCTCCCTGAGTCCAGGCCCCAGACAGACAGAACTACTAGTCACTCCTCCACTCTCTCCCTGAGTCCAGGCCCCAGACAGACAGAACAGCAACACCGTCAGAACTATAGCAGTCTTCATTCTGAAGTGACTCTGGTCTTCTTCAGAAGTAGTGCAGTAGTCTACAGGGTTCAGAACTCATCTTTTTAAACACTTCTTATCACTCATATCATGAGGTTTCACATGTGTTTGGTTACATAGTGTCCAATGTTCTTCTGTGTGATGAAACAGCAAACATTAAGAGTGTTTACTTATCAGATCCACATATATAATAAATATACTATAATAAACCGTATTCATATGCTTTTAGTACTCACACATGAATCATATCATGTATGCAGGTCATGTGTTGTTTTGAGCCAGCAGTAAAAACACACTGACAGGATAGTTCCTCTTATGGCCACTAGGTGATAATCTGGTGTCACAGACGCAGGACTGAAGACTAAAGAGAAGCATTGCCCCAATTATCTCTCCTTTCTCCTAAAGTGTGCACTTGTTCCCTTCACTGAAATGACTGGTAAACTAAATATAGTGGAAACGCCCACTTGATAACAGAAGGTAGAGTCCTCTGAGTGGAACGGTGGGAGACAAACAGTACCTCCTCTCCCTTTCTCCTCCTCTTCTCTCTCCCCCTCTCCTCCATCTCCTCTTCTCCTTCCTCTCCCCTTCATCTTTTATTCACTGACTTCTCACCAGTGATGTCATCATAACCAGTAACCTTTTCCTCTCTTGTCCCAGCCCAGCCTGACCCTGACATATAGCATCAGGCCTGTTGAGTTGACTTGGGTAACAGACCTCTAGCTTCTACACCACATCCCCCCTTCTCCTGCTCTAACATGAGACCTCATCAGTACTCATTTTGGGTGCTGGTACTGTTTATATTTAGGTGCTGGAACATTAAGCCAATATTCTATAAGAGGTGAACTCAAGCAGTAGAAAGTTAGAGGTGATATTATAGGACACACTATGTGAAACGTTGCTGCTCTGCCAGCAGTTTCCTGTGGAGTTTTTCTAATGCCAGTGTTTCCTGTAGGTAGGTGGGTTTAACTGATCGTATCTGCTTAAAAGTTTGTCACATCATAGAAGTAAGGAAGTAATGAGATAGAAGTCATATAGCCTAGCAGTATTTCTCAGGAGGGGGAGGGAGAGGAGAGAGAGAATGATAGGACTTACTGACAGACTGGTTTGGGAGAAGGAGACACGGGAGGAGAATGAGAGAGAATGATAGGACTAACTGACTGACTGGATTGTGAGAAGGAGACAAGGGAGAAGGAAGAGAGATGAGAGAGAATAATAGGACTTACTGACAGACTGGGTTGAGAGAAGGAGACAAGGGAGAAGGGAGAGAGATGGGAGAGAGAAACTCAGCAAAAAAATAAATGTCCCTTTTTCAGGACCCTGTCTTTCAGAGATAATTTGTAAAAATCCAAATTACTACACAGATCTTCATTGTAAAGGGTATAAACACTGTTTCCCATGCTTATTCAATGAACCAAAAACAATGAATAAACATGCACCTGTGTAACGGACGTTAAGACACTAACAGTTTACAGACGGTAGGCAATTAAGGTCACAGTTATGAAAACTTAGGACACTAAAGAGGCCTTTCAACATACTGTGAAAAACACCAAAAGAAAGATGCCCAGGGTCCCTGCTCATCTTCCTGAACGTCTCTTAGGCATGCTGCAAGGAGGCATGAGGACAGTAGAAGTGGCCAGGGCAATAAATTGCAATGTCCGTACTGTGAGACGCCTAAGACAGCGCTGCAGGGAGACAGAACGGACAGCTGATCGTCCTCGCAGTGGCAGACCACGTGTAACAACATCTGCACAGGATCGGTACAACCAAACATCACACCTGTGGGACAGATACAGGATGGCAACAGCAACTGCCCGATATACACCAGGATCCTCAGGAGGCTGAAGAAATGTGGCTTGTCACCAAAAGCACTCACAAACTTCTACAGATGCACAATCGAGAGCATCCTGTCGGGCTGTATCACTGCCTGGTACGGCAACTGCTCCGCCCACAACCGTAAGGCTCTCCAGAGGGTAGTGAGGTCTGCACAACGCATCACCGGGGGCAAACTACCTGCCCTCCAGGACACCTACACCACCCGATGTCACAGGAAGGCCATAAAGATCATCAAGGACAACAACCACCCAAGCCACTGCCTGTTCACCCTGCTATCATCCAGAAGGCGAGGTCAGTACAGGTGCATCAAAGCAGGGACCGAGAGACTGAAAAACAGCTTCTATCTCAAGGCCATCAGACAGTTAAACAGCCACCACTAACATTTAGTGGCCGCTGCCAACATACTGACTCAACTCCAGCCACTTTAATAATGGGAATTGATGGAAATTATGTAAACATTTACCACTAGCCACTTTAAACAATGCCACTTAATATAATGTTTACATACCCTACATTACTCATCTCATATGTATATGTATATACTGTACTCTATATCATCTACTGCATCTTGCCATCTTTATGTAATACATGTATCACTATGCCACTTTATGTTTACATACCCTACATTACTCATCTCATATGTATATACTGTACTCTATACCATCTACTGCATCTTGCCTATGCCGTTCTGTACCATCACTCATTCATATATCTTTATGTACATATTCTTTATCCCTTTACACTTGTGTGTATAAGGTAGTAGTTGTGGAATTGTTAGGTTAGATTACTTGTTGGTTATTACTGCATTGTCGGAACTAGAAGCACAAGCATTTCGCTACACTCGCATTAACATCTGCTAACCATGTGTATGTGACAAATAAAAATTGATTTGATTTGATTTTGGTTTGAATGCACAATCCCTCCATCAGTGCTCAGACTATGCGCAATAGGCTGAGAGAGGCTGGACTGAGGGCTTGTAGGCCTGTTGTAACGCAGGTCCTCACCAGACATCACCGGCAACAACGTCGCCTATGGGCACAAACCAACCGTCGCTGGACCAGACAGGACTGGCAAAAGTGCTCTTCACTGACAAGTCGCTGTTTTGTCTCACCAGGGGTGAGGAAGGAATGAGCGTTTACACCGAGGCCTGTACTCTGGATCGGGATCGATTGGAGGTGGAGGGTCCGTCATGGTCTGGGGCGGTGTGTCACAGCATCATCGGACTGAGCTTGTTGTCATTGCAGGCAAACTCAATGCTGTGCGTTACAGGGAAGACATCCTCCTCCCTCATGTGGTACCCTTCCTGCAGGCTCATCCTGACATGACCCTCCAGCTTGACAATGCCACCAGCCGTACTGCTCGTTCTGTAAATGATTTCCTGCAAGACAGGAATATCAGTGTTCTGCCATGGCCAGCGAAGAGCCCGGATCTCAGTCCCACTGAGCATGTCTGGGACCTGTTGGATCGGAGGGTGAGGGCTAGGTCATGTCTGGGAAATGAAATGTCTGGGAACTTGCAGGTGCCTTGGTGGAAGAGTGGGGTAACATCTCACAGCAAGAACTAGTAAATCTGGTGCAGTCCATGAGGAGGAGATGCACTACAGTACTTAATGCAGCTGGTGGCCACACCAGATACTGACTGTGACTTTTGATTTTGATCCCCTCCCCCCTTTGTTTAGGGACACATTATTCAATTTATGTTAGTCACATGTCTGTGGAACTTGTTCAGTTTATGTCTCAGTTGTTGAATCTTGTTATGTTCATACAAATATTTACGCATGTTAAGTTTGCTGAAAATAAACGCAGTTGACAGTGAGGGGACGTTTCTTTTTTTGCTGAGTTTAGTTCTTACTGACAGACTGAGTTGGTAGAAGGAGACGGGAGGAGGGAGAGAGATGAGAGAGATAGGACTTACTGTCACGCCCTGACCATAGAGAGTCCTCGGGGTTCTCTATGGTGCAATAGGTCAGAGCGTGACTAGGTGGTGTTCTAGTCTTGAATTTCTATGTTGGTGTGAGTATGGATCCCAATTGGAGGCAGCTGATGATCGTTGTCTCTAATTGGGGATGATACTTAGTGTGGTCCTTTTCCCACCTGTGTTTGTGGGATATTGTTTCGTTTTGGTTTAGTGCTATGTGCGCTACGAACTTCACGTTGGTTTATTCTTTGTTGTTTTTTGAAGGTTAACTTTAATAAATATGTGGAACTCTACTCACGCTGCGCCTTGGTCCGCTCATTATGTATACGACGAACGTGACACTTCCTCACTGACAGACTGGGTTGGTAGAATGATACAAGGGAGGAGGAAGAGAGAGACTGACAATTAAACCAACTGAATATATTTGTATCACTGACTTCTCACCAGTGATGTCATCATAACCAGTAACCTGTTCCTCTCTTGTCCCAGCCCAGCCTGACCCTGACATATAGCATCAGGCTTGTTGAGTTGACTTGGGTAACAGACCTCTAGCTTCTACACCACATCCCCCTTCTCCTGCTCTAACATGAGACCTCATCAGTACTCATTTTGGGTGCTGGTACTGTTTATATTGAGGTGCTGGAACATTAAGCCAATATTCTATAAGAGGTGAACTCAAGCAGTAGAAAGTTAGCAGTAATATTATAGGACACACTATGTGAAATGTTGCTGCTCTGCCAGCAGTTTCCTGTGGAGTTTTTCTAATGTCAGTGTTTCCTGTAGGTTGGTGGGTTTAACTGATCTTATCTGCTTAAAAGTTTGTCACATCATAGAAGTCAGGAAGTAATGAGATAGAAGTCATATAGCCGAGCAGTATTTCTCACTCTTCAGTCCTCTCTTCATGACAGTAGTCTTGTTTCACTCAGTGGAGCCCCAGTTAGAGACAGATATGATATATGCAGTGGTACTGATGACCCTATTCTGGAGCACAGGTATGATGCTGTTATGTTGATATACACTTGTGACAGTTACTGAGACATGTTCTGATATTGTAAGATATATTCCCATTTGCAGGGCTAGTAAAATAACATGCAACTGGAAGCAGACAGTAAAAATGTGTCTCAAAGCAGGACAATGATGTGATCACCTGTAAATGTACTTTACTGTAGCCTAACTGTCCATCTGGGGACAGGCACTAATGTCAGTTAAGTTGTGATGGTGTCATGCATCTGACTGTTGTATATTCAGTGTGTCAATGATTGATTGTATCTGTCTCTATGTAAATGAATGAGAGTATGTATTATATTGGTGTTATGTTAGAGTAGGAGAAGGGAGGGGTGTAGATGATAGAGGTCTATGAGCTGAGTCAAGATTAACAGGTCCAACACTACATGTCAGGAAGAGAGAGAGAAAGAGAGAGAGAGATGAGCAGTGTGAGAGGGAAGAGAGAGGAGGGGTGGGGAGAGCAGAGGAGAGCGTTGGAGGAGAGGAGGAGAGGGGACAGAGTAGGGTAGGGGAGAGAGGGGGTAGGGGAGAGAAAAGAGAGAAGGGGAGGGTGGAGAGGTGGAGGGGAGAGAAATTTGTGGAGAAGAGAAAAAAAGAGAGAGAAGGGTAGGGGATATTTGTGGAGAAGAGAAAAAGAGAGAGAGGGGGTAGGGGAGAGAAATGGGAGTGGAGAGAGAAGGGGAGGGGAGAGAGGAGGGGAGGGGAGAGGAGAGAAAAGGGGAGTGGAGAGAGAAGGGGAGGGGAGAGAGGAGGGGAGGGGAGAGAAAAGGGGAGTGGAGAGAGAAGGGAAGGGGAGAGAGGAGGGGAGAGAAAAGGGGAGTGGAGAGAGAAGGGGAGGGGAGAGAGGAGGGGAGGGGAGGGGAGAGAAAAGTTGTTGACGTGAATCACGTCTGATTGGACTAGATCTATGTTGAGGTGAGACACGTCTGATTGGACTAGATCCATGTTGAGCTGAGACACGTCTGATTGGACTAGATCCATGTTGAGGTGAGACATGTCTGATTGGACTAGATCCATGTTGAGGTGAGACACGTCTGATTGGACTAGATCCATGTTGAGGTGAGACACGTCTGATTGGACTAGATCCATGTTGAGGTGAGACACGTCTGATTGGAATAGATCCATGTTGAGGTGAGACACGTCTGATCGGACTAGATCCATGTTGAGGTGAGACATGTCTGATTGGACTAGATCCATGTTGAGGTGAGTCACAACTGATTGGAGTAGATCCATGTTGAGGTGAGACACATCTGATTTTCTAGATCCATGTTGAGGTGAGACACGTCTGATTGGACTAGATCCATGTTGAGGTGAGACACGTCTGAATGGACTAGATCCATTTTGAGGTGAGACACGTCTGATTGGACTAGATCCATGTTGAGGTGAGACACGTCTGATTGGACTAGATCCATTTTGAGGTGAGACACGTCTGATTGGACTAGATCCATTTTTTAGGTGAGACACGTCTGATTGGACTAGATCCATGTTGAGGTGAGACACATCTGATTGGACTAGATCCATGTTGAGGTGAGACACATCTGATTGGACTAGATCCATGTTGAGGTGAGACACGTCTGATTGGACTAGATCCATGTTGAGGTAAGACATGTCTGATTGGACTAGATCCATGTTGAGGTGACACACGTCTGATTGGACTAGATCCATGTTGAGGTGAGACACGTCTGATTGGACTAGATCCATGTTGAGGTGAGACACGTCTGATTGGACTAGATCCATGTCGAGGTGAGACACGTCTGATTGGACTAGATCCATGTTGAGGTGAGACACGTCTGATTGGACTAGATCCATTTTGAGGTGAGTCAAGTCTAATTGGACTTGATCCATGTTGAGGTGAGACATGTCTGATTGAACAAGATCCATGTTGAGGTGAGACACGTCTGATTGAACGAGATCCATGTTGAGGTGAGACACGTCTGAATGGACTAGATCCATGTTGAGGTGAGACACGTCTGATTGGACTAGATCCATGTTGAGGTGAGACACGTCTGATTGGACTAGATCCATGTTGAGGTGAGACACGTCTGATTGGACTAGATCCATGTTGAGGTGAGACACGTCTGATTGGACTAGATCCATTTTGAGGTGAGTCAAGTCTAATTGGACTTGATCCATGTTGAGGTGAGACATGTCTGATTGAACAAGATCCATGTTGAGGTGAGACACGTCTGATTGAACGAGATCCATGTTGAGGTGAGACACGTCTGAATGGACTAGATCCATTTTGAGGTGAGACACGTCTGATTGGACTAGATCCATGTTGAGGTGAGACACGTCTGATTGGACTAGATCCATGTTGAGGTGAGACACGTCTGATTGGACTAGATCCATGTTGAGGTGAGACACGTCTGATTGGACTAGATCCATGTTGAGGTGAGACACGTCTGATTGGACTAGATCCATTTTGAGGTGAGACACGTCTGATTGGACTAGATCCATGTTGAGGTGAGACACGTGTGATTGGACTAGATCTATGTTGAGGTGAGACACATCTGATTGGACTAGATCCATGTTGAGGTGAGACACGTCTGATTGGACTAGATCCATGTTGAGGTGAGACACGTCTGATTGGACTAGATCTATGTTGAGGTGAGAAATGTCTGATTGGACTAGATCCATGTTGAGGTGAGTCACGTCTGATTGGACTAGATCCATTTTTAGGTGAGACACGTCTGATTGGACTAGATCCATGTTGAGGTGAGACACGTCTGATTGGACTAAATCCATGTTTAGGTGAGACACATCTGATTGGACTAGATCTATGTTGAAGATAGACACGTCTGATTGGACTAGATCCATGTTGAGGTGAGACAAGTCTGATTGGACTAGACCCATGGTGAGGTGAGACACCTCTGATTGGACTAGATCCATGTTGAGGTGAGTCAAATCTGATTGGACTAGATCCATGTTGAGGTGAGACACGTCTGATTGGACTAGATCCATGTTGAGGTGAGACACGTCTGATTGGACTAGATCCATTTTGAGGTGAGACACGTCTGATTGGACTAGATCCATGTTGAGGTGAGACACGTCTGATTGGACTAGATCTATGTTGAAGTGAGACACGTCTGATTGAACGAGATCCATGTTGAGGTGAGACACGTCTGAATGGACTAGATCCATGTTGAGGTGAGACACGTCTGATTGGACTAGATCCATGTTGAGGTGAGACACGTCTGATTGGACTAGATCCATGTTGAGGTGAGACACGTCTGATTGGAATAGATCCATGTTGAGGTGAGACACGTCTGATCGGACTAGATCCATGTTGAGGTGAGACATGTCTGATTGGACTAGATCCATGTTGAGGTGAGTCACAACTGATTGGAGTAGATCCATGTTGAGGTGAGACACATCTGATTTTCTAGATCCATGTTGAGGTGAGACACGTCTGATTGGACTAGATCCATGTTGAGGTGAGACACGTCTGAATGGACTAGATCCATTTTGAGGTGAGACACGTCTGATTGGACTAGATCCATGTTGAGGTGAGACACGTCTGATTGGACTAGATCCATTTTGAGGTGAGACACGTCTGATTGGACTAGATCCATTTTTTAGGTGAGACACGTCTGATTGGACTAGATCCATGTTGAGGTGAGACACATCTGATTGGACTAGATCCATGTTGAGGTGAGACACATCTGATTGGACTAGATCCATGTTGAGGTGAGACACGTCTGATTGGACTAGATCCATGTTGAGGTAAGACATGTCTGATTGGACTAGATCCATGTTGAGGTGACACACGTCTGATTGGACTAGATCCATGTTGAGGTGAGACACGTCTGATTGGACTAGATCCATGTTGAGGTGAGACACGTCTGATTGGACTAGATCCATGTCGAGGTGAGACACGTCTGATTGGAATAGATCCATGTTGAGGTGAGACACGTCTGATTGGACTAGATCCATTTTGAGGTGAGTCAAGTCTAATTGGACTTGATCCATGTTGAGGTGAGACATGTCTGATTGAACAAGATCCATGTTGAGGTGAGACACGTCTGATTGAACGAGATCCATGTTGAGGTGAGACACGTCTGAATGGACTAGATCCATGTTGAGGTGAGACACGTCTGATTGGACTAGATCCATGTTGAGGTGAGACACGTCTGATTGGACTAGATCCATGTTGAGGTGAGACACGTCTGATTGGACTAGATCCATGTTGAGGTGAGACACGTCTGATTGGACTAGATCCATTTTGAGGTGAGTCAAGTCTAATTGGACTTGATCCATGTTGAGGTGAGACATGTCTGATTGAACAAGATCCATGTTGAGGTGAGACACGTCTGATTGAACGAGATCCATGTTGAGGTGAGACACGTCTGAATGGACTAGATCCATTTTGAGGTGAGACACGTCTGATTGGACTAGATCCATGTTGAGGTGAGACACGTCTGATTGGACTAGATCCATGTTGAGGTGAGACACGTCTGATTGGACTAGATCCATGTTGAGGTGAGACACGTCTGATTGGACTAGATCCATGTTGAGGTGAGACACGTCTGATTGGACTAGATCCATTTTGAGGTGAGACACGTCTGATTGTACTAGATCCATGTTGAGGTGAGACACGTGTGATTGGACTAGATCTATGTTGAGGTGAGACACATCTGATTGGACTAGATCCATGTTGAGGTGAGACACGTCTGATTGGACTAGATCCATGTTGAGGTGAGACACGTCTGATTGGACTAGATCTATGTTGAGGTGAGAAATGTCTGATTGGACTAGATCCATGTTGAGGTGAGTCACGTCTGATTGGACTAGATCCATTTTTAGGTGAGACACGTCTGATTGGACTAGATCCATGTTGAGGTGAGACACGTCTGATTGGACTAAATCCATGTTTAGGTGAGACACATCTGATTGGACTAGATCTATGTTGAAGATAGACACGTCTGATTGGACTAGATCCATGTTGAGGTGAGACAAGTCTGATTGGACTAGACCCATGGTGAGGTTAGACACCTCTGATTGGACTAGATCCATGTTGAGGTGAGTCAAATCTGATTGGACTAGATCCATGTTGAGGTGAGACACGTCTGATTGGACTAGATCCATGTTGAGGTGAGACACGTCTGATTGGACTAGATCCATTTTGAGGTGAGACACGTCTGATTGGACTAGATCCATGTTGAGGTGAGACACGTCTGATTGGACTAGATCTATGTTGAAGTGAGACACGTCTGATTGAACGAGATCCATGTTGAGGTGAGACACGTCTGAATGGACTAGATCCATGTTGAGGTGAGACACGTCTGATTGGACTAGATCCATGTTGAGGTGAGACACGTCTGATTGGACTAGATCCATGTTGAGGTGAGACACGTCTGATTGGACTAGATCCATGTTGAGGTGAGACACGTCTGATTGGACTAGATCCATTTTGAGGTGAGTCAAGTCTAATTGGACTTGATCCATGTTGAGGTGAGACATGTCTGATTGAACAAGATCCATGTTGAGGTGAGACACGTCTGATTGAACGAGATCCATGTTGAGGTGAGACACGTCTAATTGGACTAGATCCATGTTGAGGTGAGACACGTCTGATTGGACTAGATCCATGTTGAGGTGAGACACGTCTGATTGGACTAGATCCATGTTGAGGTGAGACACGTCTGATTGGACTAGATCCATTTTGAGGTGAGACACGTCTGATTGGACTAGATCCATGTTGAGGTGAGACACGTGTGATTGGACTAGATCTATGTTGAGGTGAGACACATCTGATTGGACTAGATCCATGTTGAGGTGAGACACGTCTGATTGGACTAGATCCATGTTGAGGTGAGACACGTCTGATTGGACTAGATCTATGTTGAGGTGAGAAATGTCTGATTGGACTAGATCCATGTTGAGGTGAGACACGTCTGATTGGACTAGATCCATTTTTAGGTGAGACACGTCTGATTGGACTAGATCCATGTTGAGGTGAGACACGTCTGATTGGACTAAATCCATGTTTAGGTGAGACACATCTGATTGGACTAGATCTATGTTGAAGATAGACACGTCTGATTGGACTAGATCCATGTTGAGGTGAGACAAGTCTGATTGGACTAGACCCATGGTGAGGTGAGACACCTCTGATTGGACTAGATCCATGTTGAGGTGAGTCAAATCTGATTGGACTAGATCCATGTTGAGGTGAGACACGTCTGATTGGACTAGATCCATGTTGAGGTGAGACACGTCTGATTGGACTAGATCCATTTTGAGGTGAGACACGTCTGATTGGACTAGATCCATGTTGAGGTGAGACACGTCTGATTGGACTAGATCTATGTTGAAGTGAGACACGTCTGATTGGACTAGATCCATTTTGACGTGAGACACGTCTGATTGGACGAGATCCATGTTGAGGTGAGACACGTCTGATTGGACTAGATCCATTTTGAGGTGAGACACGTCTGATTGGACTAGATCCATGTTGAGGTGAGTCACGTCTGATTGGACTAGATCCATGTTGAGGTGAGTCACATCTGATTGGACTAGACCCATGTTGAGGTGAGTCACGTCTGATTGGACTAGATCCATGTTCAGGTGAGACACGTCTGATTGGACTAGATCCATGTTGAGGTGAGACACGTCTGATTGGACTAGATCCATGTTGAGGTCAGGCCATTCCATGTCTTTATTGGTTTGTATGAGAAGGCAGTTTGGGAGAAGGTGGTGGACCGTTTGAGGATTCTACAGTTCCCCTGGTGGAGGTTCTTGGAACACTGCTATTTAAGTCTGAGGTTGATGAAAACCAAATGAGGTGCTGCTATGTTGTGTGTTATCTTGAATACCAGGCAGATGTTGGAGATTGTTTTTAAATACATTTTAGAATAAGAATGTAATGAAGCAAAATTTTGAAAAGACAAGGGGTCTGAATACTTTCCTAATGCACTGTATGTACATGAAGGCAGGGTAAAGCGACTAGACATCAGGATAGATAATAATAAGGTATTTGAGGTAGATATGTACATGAAGGCAGGGTAAAGTGACTAGACATCAGGATAGATAATAATAAGGTATTTGAGGTAGATATGTACATGAAGGCAGGGTAAAGTGACTAGACATCAGGATAGATAATAATACGGTTTTTGAGGTAGATATGTACATGAAGGCAGGGTAAAGTGACTTGACATCAGGATAGATAATAATAAGGTATTTGAGGTAGATATGTACATGAAGGCAGGGTAAAGTGACTAGACATCAGGATAGATAATAATAAGGTATTTGAGGTAGATATGTACATGAAGGCAGGGTAAAGTGACTAGACATCAGGATAGATCATAATAAGGTATTTGAGGTAGATATGTACATGAAGGCAGGGTAAAGTGACTTGACATCAGGATAGATAATAATAAGGTATTTGAGGTAGATATGTACATGAAAGCAGGGTAAAGTGACTAGACATCAGGATAGATAATAATAAGGTATTTGAGGTAGATATGTACATGAAGGCCGGGTAAAGTGACTAGACATCAGCATAGATAATAAGGTATTAGAGGTAGATATGTACATGAAGGCAGGGTAAAGTGACTAGGTATCAGGATAGATAATAATAAGGTATTTGAGGTAGATATGTACATGAAGGCAGGGTAAAGTGTCTAGACATCAGGATAGATAATAATAAGGTATTTGAGGTAGATATGTACATGAAGGCAGGGTAAAGTGACTAGACATCAGGATAGATAATAATTAGGTATTTGAGGTCGATATGTACATGAAGGCAGGGTAAAGTGTCTAGACATCAGGATAGATAATAATAAGGTATTTGAGGTAGATATGTACATGAAGGCAGGGTAAAGTGACTAGACATCAGGATAGATAATAATAAGGTATTTGAGGTAGATATGTACATGAAGGCAGGGTAAAGTGACTAGACATCAGGATAGATAATAATAAGGTATTTGAGGTAGATATGTACATGAAGGCAGGGTAAAGTGACTAGACATCAGGATAGATAATAATAAGGTATTTGAGGTAGATATGTACATGAAGGCAGGGTAAAGTGACTAGACATCAGGATAGATAATAATAAGGTATTTGAGGTAGACATGTACATGAAGGCAGGGTAAAGTGACTAGACATCAGGATAGATAATAATAAGGTATTTGAGGTAGATATGTACATGAAGAACAGAGCAGAAGAAGTATATGATGAATGTAAAAGTGTGTGTGTGTGTGTGTGTGTGTGTGCGTGTGTGTGTGTGTGTGTGTGTGTGTGTGTGTGTGTGTGTGTGTGTGTGTGTGTGTGTGTGTGTGTGTGTGTGTGTGTGTGTGTGTGTAGTCTATGTCGTTTATGAATGTGTGTGGTTTTGGTGTGAGAGTGTCAATGTAGTGTGAGGAGAGGGGGAGGAGAGGAGAGGGGGGAGAAGAGGAGAAATGGGGGTAAGAGAGGTAGAGAAGAGGAGAGGGGCAGAATAGGAGAGGAGAGGAGAATAACATGAGGTGGGGCAGAATAAGAGTAAAGAGGGGGGAGAAGAGGAGAGGGGGAGGAGAGGAGAGGATAGGTGGAGAAGAGGAGAGGGGGGAGAGGTGGAGAAGAGGAGAAGGGGAGGAGAAGATAGGTAGAGGAGAGGGGGGAGAAGAGGAGAGGGGGAGAAGAGGAGAAGAGAAGAGGAGATGGGGTGGAGAAGAGGTGAGGGGTAGAAGAGGAGAGGGGGGGAGAAGAGGAGAGGGGGGAGGAGAGGAGAGGGGGAGGAAGTGGAGAGGGTGGAGAAGGGGAGAAGAGGAGAGTTGAGAAAAGGAGAGGAGAGGGCGAGGAGAGGAAGAGAAGAGAGAGGAGAGGAGGTACTGTTTGTCTCCCATCATTGCACTCAGAGTACTATACCTTCTGTTATCAAGTGGCCGTTTCCAACATATTTAGTGTACCAGTCCTTTCAGTGAAGGGAAGTGAACAAGTGCACACTTTAGGAGAAAGGAGAGATAATTGGGAGAATACTTCTTTCTAGTCTACAGTCCTGCGTCTGTGACACCAGATTATCACCTAGTGGCCATAAGAGGAACTGTCCTGTCAGTGTGTTTTTACTGCTGGCTCAAAACAACACATGACCTGCATACAGGATATGATTCCTGTGTGAGTACTAAAAGCATATGAATATAGTATATTGTAGTATATTTATTATATATGTGGGTCTGATAAGTAAACACTCTTAATGTTTGCTGTTTTATCACACAGAAGAACATTGGACACTATGTAACCAAACACATGTGAAACCTCATGATAAACCTGTCTTCCCATCACATCATGAAAGGTCATGTTGATGTTAATTTAACCTCTGTCTCTCTCTTCCTCTGACTCCTCCCTTTCTCCTCTGACTCCTCCCTTTCTCCTCTGTCTCTCTCTTCCTCTGACTCCTCCCTTTCTCCTCTGTCTCTCTCTTCCTCTGACTCCTCCATTTCTCCTCTGTCTCTCTCTTCCTCTGACTCCTCCCTTTCTCCTCTGTCTCTCTCTTCCTCTGACTCTTCCCTTTCTCCTCTGTCTCTCTCTTCCTCTGACTCCTCCCTTTCTCCTCTGTCTCTCTCTTCCTCTGACTCCTCCCTTTCTCCTCTGTCTCTCTCTTCCTCTGACTCCTCCCATTCTCCTCTGTCTCTCTCTTCCTCTGACTCCTCCCTTTCTCCTCTGTCTCTCTCTTCCTCTGACTCCTCCCTTTCTCCTCTGTCTCTCTCTTCCTCTGACTCCTCCCTTTCTCCTCTGTTTCTCTCTTCCTCTGACTCCTCCCATTCTCCTTTGTTTCTCTCTTTCTCTCTGTCTCTTTCTCTCTCTTTCTCCTCAGATCTCCAGGCTCAAAGTGTCAGTCCACCAGGTAGGTAGAGTATAAATCTACAGTGATTATAACAGTTCAATATTAGTCAACTTTATTATCCCACATGGAGAAATTCATGTGTCCATACAAACCATTCTAAAACCTAATAACAAGTAGTGTTTTATGGAACTACTAATACTTGTCAACCACAAAGCATTACTGCTGTTAGAATAACAGAATCACTGTCATCATCTGTCCTCACCACTGTGTTTTCCTCTCTGCTGTTTACAGCTGAACTCTCAGTCAGACTGGTGGATGGGACCACTTCCTGTTCTGGGACAGTGGAAGTCTTCTATGAAGGAGAGTGGTTGGGTCTATGTACTGAGTGGTGGACCATAGATGATAGAGGTTAAGGTTGTGTGTAGAGAGCTGGACTGTGGGAATCCTGTAGCTGAATCTAGAGGACGTCTGATTGAAGATGGAAGAAGAGGAGTCAGACTATATAGATGCAACGGAGATGAGTCTTCTATTAGACAGTGTGACATCATAGGAGAACCTGGTGACTGTGATGGTGAATATTATCATCATGTGACCTGTTCAGGTAAGAGATTGGTCATATTGAGAGATTTATTTGTACATTGTACAATATTACCATGTATCATGTTTTATGTGTTTTTATTTCATTTAAATAGAGGGAGAGATGTCAGATGTATTTAAAGATTATATTTGTGTTTGTCATATTGCTTTATGGGAGATGTTCATGGGCAGATCATTGTAGTTCAGATGGTACTGAAGTGAAGCTGTCTGATGGATGTCCAGCTGTTTATTTTCTATAAAGTGAAGTGAACTTATTCCTGTCTCCTGCCTGCATTATTCCCAACCCGATCCTGAGTGACTAAGAACCCATTTCTACCTCTTACAGTATCAAACATAGCAAACTACTATCTTTTATCCAACATATTTGTGTTTAGTCCTTGACAGTGTCATCAACAAAACTGATTGCATGTTCAACCAACTCTTTTTCTCCAGAGTCTGTGCGTCTTGTGGATGGAGCTGGTCTCTGCTCTGGGAGAGTGGAGGTGAAGTCCAATCAGTCCTGGGCCTCAGTGTGTGAAGCTGACTTTGACCGGCAGGATGCAGAGGTAGTCTGTGGGGAGCTTGGCTGTGGGGCTCCTGCAGCTCTACAGGGGGGGCTCTATGGAGGAGGTGAGGGTCAGACCTGGGATAAAGAGTTCCAGTGTAAAGGCAAAGAGTCCCTTCTCCTGGACTGTGACACCTCAGACAGAAAACACAACACCTGCCTACCTGGTAATGCTGTTGGACTCACCTGCTCAGGTAAGAAACAGTTTGTCACTCAATCAACATTGTTTCTCACCTGGAGTGAAGAATATGAGAGACAATATAGGTGTGTTTTAGTGAGAAAATAGTAAGATTACTGTCTCTCTCTTTTCTTTTCTCAGAGCCTGATGATGTGAGGCTGGTGGGAGGAGGCAGTCGCTGTGCTGGTGGAGTGAAGCGGTACGACCAGGGAGAGTGGAGGATTGTGGGAGCTGAGGACAGGGACCAGGAGGATGTAGCTGCAGTAGTGTGTAGACAGCTGGGTTGTGGCTCCACTGTTTCAGTAATACCTGGATCCACCACTAGAGGGTTTGGAGCTTCCTGTTATGGGTCTGAATCTTCACTGAGGGAGTGTTCCAGAATGTATAATCTCCTTCCTGGACTCACAGTGATCTGATCAGGTAATAACAAGATATTATAATTATATTCAACTGATTTCCTTCATTCATACAACTTCCTCTGCACCTCTCATGATGACTGTTTAGCTTGTCAGTCTGCTTTGCTAAATAGATCACTCAGTCAAGTAGGAATGAAATACAAGTTAAATATCCCAGAATGCTTTTGTATTTGAGTGTTATCTCAGTGAACGTCTCTACTCACTACCACTGTCACATGTTATGTTATTGTCAGATCTAAATGAGGAAAGTAGTTGAGGAGCTACGTTTTCTTTTTCTCTCCTCTTGTTCCAGATGTCCTGCTTAAGCCTGATATCAACATATGTTGTCTCAGTGACTGTAGGCCCACTACTCATGTTGCCCTGTGAGGGAGGGTGGCTAGCACTGTTACATGCTGATGTTATTGTCATATCTATAGGAAACTAGTTGAAGAGGTTTTTCTTCTTCTCTTTTATTGTTACAGATCTCCTGGTCCAGCCTGATATCTCCCTGACTGACTCAATGGGAGGGGTCTCCAGGGGCCACCAGGGGCCCGAGGTGTTCAGGGGCTACAGCTTCACCATCACCTGCTCCACTCAGCCACAGTACCCAGGAGGCTCCTTCCTCCTCACGTTCACCGGCTCCAACAGAACCCAGACCCAGCCAGCTGTCAATCACTCTGCTGCCTTCCTCTTCCCTGCTGCAGATGACTCCCACCAAGGGAACTACAGCTGTGTTTATGACAATTATGTTTTCTCTCATAACTTCTCCTCTGAGAGTGAGCTCCTCTCCCTCACCATCACAGGTAACTGAACATGAACCAGACTTATAACTTTGTCATTGACAGATTTCCCACAGATCTATGTGATGATGATCAGTCCCCTCATCAAAGGTGTTTCTGTTTGCAGCCTCTCCTCTGCCAGCCTTCATCATCAGACACGTTGTAGTGCTGCTGCTCCTACTGACAGCCATCACCACCTCCTACCTGTACTACAAGGTAAAGACATTTACTCAGACGTTACAAGTCATTTAAACTAGAGGGAGAGGGAGAGGGTGAGGGGGAGAGGGAGGGAGAGAGAATGGAGATACTGGAGAGTAAATGTCTGACTGTTGGTGCTGTGTCTCCCTAGCCCACCAGGAGGCAGAAGAGAGTGAACAGGGTGAGCAGCATGGATCTTGATGTCAATGCCATGGAGATGGTCTCTCTGAGCTCCAGAGCTGAAGCTGGACCGGGAGAGGAGAGAGCAGCCCAGGGGACGGAGTAGGAGTAGAATGAAGCTGACCCTACATGCTGATCTTAGGTCAGTTTTGTGTTTTAAATCGATGGTCAGCAGTGGACTGGTGTTTAAAATGTGACAAACCTGAAGTGGTTCTAATTTTAATAACAAGTTCAGAATTAGTTTATCTTTCTAGAACCTTGGAAGAAATCTAAAAGGAGTGACTGCAACCACCATTATTCCTTTTAGTTTGGTTTTTACCACCAGGAAACATGGGGTTTTGGGTAACATGGGGTTTTGGGTAACATGGGGTTCTGGGTAACATGGGGTTTTGGAAAACATGGGGTTCTGGGTAACATGGGGTTCTGGGTAACATGGGGCTTTGGGTAACATGGGGCTTTGGGTAACATGGGGCTTTGGGTAACATGGGGCTTTGGGTAACATGGGGCTTTGGGTAACATGGGGCTTTGGGTAACATGGGGTGTTGGTTACATGGGCTTTGGGTAACATGGGGTTTTGGGTAACATGGGGTTTTGGTAACATGGGGTTTTGGTTACATGGGGTTTTGGTAACATGGGGTGTTGGTTACATGGGGTTTGGGTAACATGGGGTTTTGGGTAACATGGGGTTTGGGGTAACATGGGGTTTGGGGTAGCATGGGGTTTGAGTAACAGGGGGTTTTGGGTAACATGGGGTGTTGGTAACATGGGGTTTGGGTAACATGGGGTTTTGGGTAACATGGGGTTTGGGGTAACATGGGGTTTGGGTAACATGGGGTTTTGGGTAACATGGGGTTTTGGTAACATGGAGTTTTAGGTAACATGGGGTTTTGGTAACATGGGGTTTTGGTAACATGGGGTTTTGGTAACATGGAGTTTTGGTAACATGGGGTTTTGGTAACATGGAGTTCTGGGTAACATGGGGTTTTGGGTAATGTGGGGTTTTGGGTAACATGGGGTTTGGGTAACATGGTGTTTTGGGTAACATGGGGTTTTGGTAACATGGGGTCTGGGTAACATGGGTTTTGGGTAACATGGGGTTCTGGGTAACATGGGGTTTTGGGTAACATGGGGTTTTGGGTAACATGGGGTTTTGGGTAACATTGGGGTTTTGGGTAACATGGGGTTTTGGGTAACATGGTGTTTTGGGTAACATGGGGTTTTGGTAACATGGGGTTTTGGGTAACATTGGGGTTTTGGGTAACATGGTGTTTTGGGTAACATGGGGTTTTGGGTAACATGGGGTTTTGGGTAACATGGGGTTTTGGTAACATGGGGTTTTGGGTAACATTGGGGTTTTGGGTAACATGGGGTTTGGGTAACATGGTGTTTTGGGTAACATGGGGTTCTGGGTAACATGGGGTTTTGGGTAACATGGGGTTCTGGGTAACATGGGGTTTTGGGTAACATGGGGTTTTGGGTAACATGGGGTTCTGATAACATGGGGTTTTATTTTTTAAGATAGTAGCTACATTTCGTCTGTTTTGTGTTCCAGAATGTATTGCTTTTTGCTTTTGTCTTTATGTCTTTATCCCTCATGATGTTATTGATTATAAATGTTATGATATTGATTATGATGTAGATTATTGTTATGATGTTGTTAGTAGTATATAGATAATGATGTTATTGATTATAAATGTTATGATATTGATTAGGATGTAGATTATTGTTATGATGTTGTTAGTAGTATATAGATAATGATGTTATTGATTATAAATGTTATGATATTGAGTATGATGTAGATTATTGTTATGATGTTGTTAGTAGTATATAGATAATGATGTTATTGATTATAAATGTTATGATATTGATTAGGATGTAGATTATTGTTATGATGTTGTTAGTAGTATATAGATAATGATGTTATTGATTATAAATGTCATGATATAATTATTGATTATGAAGTAGATTACTGTTATGATGTTTCTCTCTAAGCTGCCATGTAATCAACTGAATGCTTTTAATAAAATTACAGGCTGTCAGTCTTGTGTGATCCCCCACTTGGACAGACTACAACATACAGTATGAATTAACTGAGATCAGTCTGTGTGATTCCCCTCTTGGACAGACTACAACATACAGTATGAATTAACTGAGATCAGTCTGTGTGATTCCACTCTTGGACAGACTACAACATACAGTATGAATTAACTGAGATCAGTCTGTGTGATTCCCCTCTTGGACAGACTACAACATACAGTATGAATTAACTGAGATCAGTCTTGTGTGATTTCCCTCTTGGACAGACTACAACATACAGTATGAATTAACTGAGATCAGTCTGTGTGATTCCACTCTTGGACAGACTACAACATACAGTATGAATTAACTGAGATCAGTCTGTGCTATTCCCCTCTTGGACAGACTACAACATACAGTATGAATTAACTGAGATCAGTCTGTGTGATTCCCCTCTTGGACAGACTACAACATACAGTATGAATTAACTGAGATCAGTCTGTGTGATTCCCCTCTTGAACAGACTACAACATACAGTATGAATTAACTGAGATCAGTCTGTGTGATTCCCCTCTTGGACAGACTACAACATACAGTATGAATTAACTGAGATCAGTCTGTGTGATTCCCCTCTTGAACAGACTACAACATACAGTATGAATTAACTGAGATCAGTCTGTGTGATTACCCACTTGGACAGACTACAACATACAGTATGAATTAACTGAGATCAGTCTGTGTGATTCCCCTCTTGGACAGAATACAACATACAGTATGAATTAACTGAGATCAGTCTGTGTGATTCCACTCTTGGACAGACTGCAACATACAGTATGAATTAACTGAGATCAGTCTGTGATTCCCCTCTTGGACAGACTACAACATACAGTATGAATTAACTGAGATCAGTGTGTGTGATTCCACTCTTGGACAGACTACAACATACAGTATGAATTAACTGAGATCAGTCTGTGTGATTCCCCTCTTGGACAGACTACAACATACAGTATGAATTAACTGAGATCAGTCTGTGTGATTCCACTCTTGGACAGACTGCAACATACAGTATGAATTAACTGAGATCAGTCTGTGTGATTCCCCTCTTGGACAGACTACAACATACAGTATGAATTAACTGAGATCAGTCTGTGTGATTCCCCTCTTGGACAGACTACAACATACAGATTGAATTAACTGAGATCAGTCTTGTGTGATTCCCCTCTTGGACAGACTACAACATACAGTATGAATTAACAGAGATCAGTCTGTGTGATTACCCTCTTGGACAGACTACAACATACAGTATGAATTAACTGAGATCAGTCTGTGTGATTCCCCTCTTGGACAGACTACAACATACAGTATGAATTAACTGAGTCAGTCTGTGTGATTCCACTCTTGGACAGACTGCAACATACAGTATGAATTAACTGAGATCAGTCTATGATTCCCCTCTTGGACAGACTACAACATACAGTATGAATTAACTGAGATCAGTCTGTGTGATTCCACTCTTGGACAGACTACAACATACAGTATGAATTAACTGAGATCAGTCTGTGTGATTCCCCTCTTGGACAGACTACAACATACAGTATGAATTAACTGAGATCAGTCTGTGATTCCCCTCTTGGACAGACTACAACATACAGTATGAATTAACTGAGATCAGTCTGTGTGATTCCCCTCTTGGGCAGACTACAACATACAGTATGAATTAACTGAGATCAGTCTGTGTGATTCCCCTCTTGGACAGACTACAACATACAGTATGAATTAACTGAGATCAGTCTGTGTGATTCCCCTCTTGGACAGACTACAACATACAGTATGAATTAACTGAGATCAGTCTGTGTGATTCCCCTCTTGGACAGACTACAACATACAGTATGAATTAACTGAGATCAGTCTGTGTGATTCCCCTCTTGGACAGACTACAACATACAGTATGAATTAACTGGTCATACATTTGGCAGGAGGTTAGGAAGTGCATCTCAGTTTCCACCTCATTTTGTGGGCTGTGTGCACATAGCCTGTCTTCTCTTGAGAGCCAGGTACCACCTGTATATAGTCCTGCTATTGTTATTTTACTGCTCCTCTTTAATTACTTGTTACTTTCATTTCTTATTCATATTTTTAACTGCATTGTTGATTAGGGGCTCCTAACTAATACGATTTGATTTGAGGTCTGCCTACGGCTGCCATTCTCAATAGCACGGCTATGCTCACTGTGTCTGTACATAGTCAAAGCTTTCTTTAAGTTTGGGTCAGTCACAGTGGTCAGGTATTCTGTGTACTCTCTGTTTAGGGCTAAATATCATTCTAGTTTGCTCTTTTTTTTGTTAATTCTTTCAAATGTGTCAAGAAATTATATTTTTGTTTTCTCATCATTTGGTTGCGTCTAATATGCTTGCTGTCCTGGGGCTCTGTGGGGTCTTGTTGTGTTTGTGAACAGAACCCCAGGTCCAGGTTGCTTAGGGGACTCTGTCTGTCTGTCTCTGTGTCTCTCTCTCTCACACACACAGATGAGGGGCTAATAATAACACCTGCTAATTCAAACAAACAGAAAGAGAGAAGAGAAGACATCCATGTAGTTATTTATCCTCCACATAGACTATGATGTATTGTTGTCCTGGTGTGTAGTTATTTATCCTCCATAGACTATGATGTATTGTTGTTCTGGTGTGTAGTTATTTATCCTCCATAGACTATGATGTATTGTTGTCCTGGTGTGTAGTTATTTATCCTCCATAGACTATGATGTATTGTTGTCCTGGTGTGTAGTTATTTATCCTCCATAGACTATGATGTGTTGTTGTCCTGGTGTGTAGTTATTTATCCTCCATAGACTATGATGTATTGTTGTTCTGGTGTGTAGTTATTTATCCTCCACATAGACTATGATGTATTGTTGTTCTGGTGTGTAGTTATTTATCCTCCATAGACTATGATGTATTGTTGTCCTGGTGTGTAGTTATTTATCCTCCACATAGACTATGATGTATTGTTGTCCTGGTGTGTAGTTATTTATCCTCCACATAGACTATGATGTATTGTTGTCCTGGTGTGTAGTTATTTATCCTCCACATAGACTATGATGTATTGTTGTCCTGGTGTGTAGTTATTTATCCTCCATAGACTATGATGTATCGTTGTGTGTGTGTGTAGTTATGTATCCTCCACATAGACTATGATGTATTGTTGTCCTGGTGTGTAGTTATTTATCCTCCACATAGACTATGATGTATTGTTGTCCTGGTGTGTAGTTATTAATCCTCTATAGACTATGATGTATTGTTGTCCTGGTGTGTAGTTATTTATCCTCCACATAGACTATGATGTATTGTTGTCCTGGTGTGTAGTTATTTATCCTCCACATAGACTATGATGTATTGTTGTCCTGGTGTGTAGTTATTTATCCTCCACATAGACTATGATGTATTGTTGTCCTGGTGTGTAGTTATTAATCCTCTATAGACTATGATGTATTGTTGTCCTGGTGTGTAGTTATTTATCCTCCACATAGACTATGATGTATTGTTGTCCTGGTGTGTAGTTATTTATCCTCCACATAGACTATGATGTATTGTTGTCCTGGTGTGTAGTTATTTATCCTCCATAGACTATGATGTATTGTTGTCCTGGTGTGTAGTTATTTATCCTCCATAGACTATGATGTATTGTTGTCCTGGTGTGTAGTTATTTATCCTCCATAGACTATGATGTATTGTTGTCCTGGTGTGTAGTTATTTATCCTCCATAGACTATGATGTATTGTTGTCCTGGTGTGTAGTTATTTATCCTCCATAGACTATGATGTATTGTTGTCATGGTGTGTAGTTATTTATCCTCCACATAGACTATGATGTATTGTTGTCCTGGTGTGTAGTTATTTATCCTCCACATAGACTATGATGTATTGTTGTCCTGGTGTGTAGTTATTTATCCTCCATAGACTATGATGTATTGTTGTCCTGGTGTGTAGTTATTTATCCTCCACATAGACTATGATGTATTGTTGTCCTGGTGTGTAGTTATTTATCCTCCACATAGACTATGATGTATTGTTGTCCTGGTGTGTGTGTGGTGATTGATGGTGATAGGTGGGTGTGCTGTGAGTGTAAATGCAGATCCAACTACTCCATGTCTGGTCAGGGTCCAGCAGTCACCCACCAACCCTGGAGAGATACAGTCACCCACCAACCCTGGAGAGATACAGTCACCCACCAACCCTGGAGAGATACAGTCACCCACCAACCCTGGAGAGATACAGTCACCCACCAACCCTGGAAACGTCTGCATGCCTGGGCTGGGGAAACGTCTGCATACCTGGGCTGGGGAAACGTATTTTGATATTGTATTATTTATACCAGCATTTCTTTTGAAAGTTTCCAAACTAAATACTGGTATGTTGAAAGCTGTTGTGTAGGTCAGTGGTGTAGTGCTGCCTGGAGAAGTGGGTACACAGTACTCTAATTTAGTAAAACATTTTCCAAACGGCCCAGCGAAGGAAAGGCACCCTGTGTGAAAAGCATGAGAAACAGTGATATACATTCTGAATGACCTAAAATGATGAATCCCATATTGGTCTTTCACAGTCAGACCAACCCAAGCTGTACTGTTCAGTAGGATAATAGTAGACCAACCCAAGCTGTACTGTTCAGTAGGATATTAGTAGACCAACCCAAGCTGTACTGTTCAGTAGGATAATAGTAGACCAACCCAAGCTGTGCTGTTCAGTAGGATAATAGTAGACCAACCTAACCTGTACTGTTCAGTAGGATAATAGTAGACCAACCCAAGCTGTACTGGTCAGTAGGATAATAGTAGACCAACCCAAGCAGTACTGTTCAGTAGGATAATAGAAGACCAACCCAAGCTGTACTGTTCAGTAGGATAATAGTAGACCAACCCAAGCTGTACTGTTCAGTAGGATAATAGTAGACCAACCCAAGCTGTACTGTTCAGTAGGATAATAGTAGACCAACCCAAGCTGTACTGTTCAGTAGGATAATAGTAAACCAACCCAAGCTGTACTGTTCAGTAGGATAATAGTAGACCAACCCAAGCTGTACTGTTCAGTAGGATAATAAAAGACAAACCCAAGCTGTACTGTTCAGTAGGATAATAAAAGACCAACCCAAACTGTACTGTTCAGTAGGATAATAGTAGACCAACCCAAGCTGTACTGTTCAGTAGGATAATAGTAGACCAACCCAAGCTGTACTGTTCAGTAGGATAATAGTAGAGCAGCCCAAGCTGTTCTGTTCAGTAGGATAATAGTAGACCAACCCAAGCTGTTCTGTTCAGTAGGATAATAGTAGACCAACCCAAGCTGTTCTGTTCAGTAGGATAATGGTAGACTTTTTATTGAAACAGAGAAACTGAGTGAGAAATTCACAGGTTTCAAAATGTCTCTTTTTTTTCAGGTTTTCATTCTCAAAGTCAGACTTTAGTACAGGAACCTAGCACTATTGTTGGATTAGCAGTGTTTCTGTAGTACAGGCACCTAGCACTATTGTTGGATTAGCAGTGTTTCTGTAGTACAGGCACCTAGCACTATTGTTGGATTAGCAGTGTTTCTGTAGTACAGGCACCTAGCACTATTGTTGGATTAGCAGTGTTTCTGTAGTACAGGCACCTAGCACTATTGTTGGATTAGCAGTGTTTCTATAGTACAGGCACCTAGCACTATTGTTGGATTAGCAGTGTTTCTGTAGTACAGGCACCTAGCACTATTGTTGGATTAGCAGTGTTTCTATAGTACAGGCACTTAGCACTATTGTTGGATTAACAGTGTTTCTGTAGTACAGGCACCTAGCACTATTGTTGGATTAGCAGTGTTTCTGTAGTACAGGCACCTAGCACTATTGCTTGGATTAGCAGTGTTTCTGTAGTACAGGCACCTGGTGTAACCAACTTCACATAGCCCCCCAGAAGAAAGGCACACAGACACCCACACTTCAGGTTGACTCAGTTTTTATCTGCAGTAAAATAAATCAAACAGTGATGACAGGCATTGACAGGACGGTCACAGACACACGTTCACTGGTTATGTAGGACACATATCTTTATGATAGGAGCAACAGTAGTGATACATGGTTAGGTAGGACACAATATATCTTTATGATAGGAGCAACAGTAACGTTATTGATACATACTGACTAGATCATAAAGGAACAAATGTCCAGACAGAGAATTGAGTTTATTAACCCAACTTTACACAGGCTACTGTTTGGCCGTAGCCCACACAAATAAATGAAAGATACCCCACAAGCCAAATGTGACCTTCTCTTGTGAAGGTCAGACGTAAGGGAAAGAACAATGGCTAAACCTGGTCTTAACTTCCAATGCTCCATCCCCCTGCCCAACCCCCCTCCAAGCCACTCCATCCCCCTGCCCAACCCCCCTCCAAGCCACTCCATCCCCCTGCCCAACCCCCCTCCAAGCCACTCCGCCAACCACCAGGCATTCCCGTGATTGGCTCTTAGCAGGTTGATTAGCATGTCGGACCCCGCGAACACTGGTAAATACAACACAACCCACTAATAGCCTAACACACCGCTGTCTGTGCGGGTCGCTACAACACCCTCAATGTGAAGTGATATTAATCCATAAATACAGAGCACACGTACAACCCTTTTTATATAAACCGTTTAAGGTAGTAAGAAAATAAACATTAACTTAATATTTCAATAAGTCACCTGCTAGTAAATCACCTGCTGGCAATAGCTGGCGTAACATTGTAGTGCAGAGACCAACGGTGCTAGTTAGCTCGTCATTAACACGGCTAGCTAAGACAGCAAAAACTTGGTTAACTGGCTGAAATAGGTCTTCAATTCATGAACGGCAAAATAAAAATATACATTCGCTATTGCCTTTAGGATATATGAACCAGGTTTCCAAAACCACTATTGTGTTATACAGTTTTAAACAGTTTTTATGTACAGAGGAAGAGGACTCGAACCTGCTCTCAGAATCTCTCTCAGACTGAGGAGCGGGCAGACCAACTTCCCAAATAGGGGAGAAGCACTCAAAACACACTAGTTGATCTTTCAAAGAAAATAATACAAAAATGGTAAGTCCGAAGATCTCTCGTATTACCAACCGTACTACAATGGCAGCAAATATTTTTATGAATTCAGTAACACATAATGAAAGGAAACTATATTTACATCCCCCCTTTTCCTGAAGTGAATGGTTTCACCCACTACTCTCCCGGAACTGAGGCTTTGAGATCTACATTTTCACTTTGTTACGCCTTTGGTGAGCAAAACAGCTAATAACTTAGCTAAATACTGACATTATCCTCAATCGAGATATCTGTCCGTCGTTTCAGCTCCAACTGAACTTAAAGGTGCATTTCAGACACACATCTTCGTGGCCATTCAGGATGTAGTGTACTCGGACTGTCTAGCTCTAGCTAATAACACAGCATAGTAGGCTATTGGTTGACAGACAGCCGCTAATCAGATCACATCACCGCCAGATAATTAACTAAAGATGCTGAAAATGGAGGGACTCGGGCCGAAGATGGACCCGGAAGAGATGAAGATGTGGTGTCTTCGGTCAGGAACTTTCTCCTCCATGTCGCCCTGCTCCGAGTCAGTAAGTATTGGACCAGAAGCTAGTCGGGTTTCCCTATGATGTCAACTGTGTAGCCTGGCAGGTCCCAGATCTGTTTGTGTTTTTGCCCAGAGTCATGTATTCATGTCTAAATACATGGCTCTGCTTTGGTCTATTCCATTGATATTGTCAAACTGAACATTACATTGAACATGTGAGTCATTTAGCAGACGCTCTTATCCAGAGAGACTTACAGTAGTCAGTGGATACATTTTCATACGTTGCATTGGCAGGACAATTCCATTAGTAGTTGGGAGGAGAGCAGAAACAGCCTAACACCTACACTGATACTGTGTAACCTGTCTGCAGTCAACCAGCCATCCAGACTGAAGTGAAGGCCTTATTACAGAATGAAAACACCTTCTCTTTCGTCGGCATGGCAACCTGTAAACATGTCAGTGGTGTCACAATGTTGCACAACAGCAGCAGAACATTGGATGGAGGGTCATTGTATCATTACACAGTGTCCCTGTCAATTCTACTGTATTGGTACATGTGGTATTACAATACATTAGAAGATCTGTAGACGGCAGCATTGAAACAATTTACAACACATAGTCAACTAGAAACCTACTCTGTTTCAGTGCTGGTTAAATATCCCACTGATTTTATTCTGCTGTTGGAGGCCATCAGTAGAGACAGTCAGGAAAATAGTCTTTGTAGCTAGTTTTTTACTGTCAAACCATGGGAAGTGTGTCTATATAGGTAAGTACATATACAATTAGGATTTTACTTTAAGGTCAAATGTAATTTAACTGTCTAGTTGTTTTATTTATGTTTTAACCTTTATTTAACAAGGCAAGTCAGTTAAGAACAAATTCTAATTTTCAATGACGGTCTAGGAACAGTGGGTTAACTGCCATGACAACAACAAGCTGGTGAAGTTGCTACCCAACAGGAACAACCATGACAACAACAACAACAAGCTGATGAAGTTGCTACCCAACAGGAACAACCCTGACAACAACAACAACAACAAGCTGGTGAAGTTGCTACCCAACAGGAACAACCATGACAACAACAACAACAACAAGCTGGTGAAGTTGCTACCCAACAGGAACAACCATGACAACAACAACAACAAGCTGGTGAAGTTGCTACCCAACAGGACAACAATGACAACAACAACAAGCTGGTGAAGTTGCTACCCAACAGGAACAACCATGACAACAACAACAAGCTGGTGAAGTTGCTACCCAACAGGAACAACCATGACGACAACAACAACAACAAGCTGATGAAGTTGCTACCCAACAGGAACAACCATGACAACAACAACAACAACAAGCTGGTGAAGTTGCTACCCAACAGGAACAACCATGACAACAACAACAACAAGCTGGTGAAGTTGCTACCCAACAGGAACAACCATGACAACAACAACAACAAGCTGGTGAAGTTGCTACCCAACAGGAACAACCATGACAACAACAACAAGCTGGTGAAGTTGCTACCCAACAGGAACAACCATGACAACAACAACAAGCTGGTGAAGTTGCTACCCAACAGGAACAACCATGACAACAACAACAACAAGCTGGTGAAGTTGCTACCCAACAGGAACAACCATGACAACAACAACAAGCTGGTGAAGTTGCTACCCAACAGGAACAACCATGACAACAACCACAACAACAAGCTGGTGAAGTTGCTACCCAACAGGAACAACCATGACAACAACAACAAGCTGGTGAAGTTGCTACCCAACAGGAACAACCATGACAACAACAACAACAAGCTGGTGAAGTTGCTACCCAACAGGAACAACCATGACAACAACAACAAGCTGGTGAAGTTGCTACCCAACAGGAACAACCATGACAACAACAACAACAAGCTGGTGAAGTTGCTACCCAACAGGAACAACCATGACAACAACAACAAGCTGGTGAAGTTGCTACCCAACAGGAACAACCATGACAACAACAACAAGCTGGTGAAGTTGCTACCCAACAGGAACAACCATGACAACAACAACAACAAGCTGGTGAAGTTGCTACCCAACAGGAACAACCATGACAACAACAACAACAAGCTGGTGAAGTTGCTACCCAACAGGAACAACCCTGACAACAACAACAACAAGCTGATGAAGTTGCTACCCAACAGGAACAACCATGACAACAACAACAAGCTGGTGAAGTTGCTACCCAACAGGAACAACCATGACAACAACAACAACAAGCTGGTGAAGTTGCTACCCAACAGGAACAACCATGACAACAACAACAAGTTGATGAAGTTGCTACCCAACAGGAACAACCATGACAACAACAACAACAACAAGCTGGTGAAGTTGCTACCCTACAGGAACAACCATGACAACAACAACAACAAGCTGGTGAAGTTGCTACCCAACAGGAACAACCATGACAACAACAACAACAACAACAAGCTGGTGAAGTTGCTACCCAACAGGAACAACCCTGACAACAACAACAACAACAAGCTGGTGAAGTTGCTACCCAACAGGAACAACCATGACAACAACAACAACAACAAGCTGGTGAAGTTGCTACCCAACAGGAACAACCATGACAACAACAACAACAAGCTGGTGAAGTTGCTACCCAACAGGAACAACCATGACAACAACAACAACAACAAGCTGGTGAAGTTGCTACCCAACAGGAACAACCATGACAACAACAACAACAAGCTGGTGAAGTTGCTACCCAACAGGAACAACCCTGACAACAACAACAACAAGCTGGTGAAGTTGCTACCCAACAGGAACAACCATGACAACAACAACAACAACAAGCTGGTGAAGTTGCTACCCAACAGGAACAACCATGACAACAACAACAACAAGCTGGTGAAGTTGCTACCCAACAGGAACAACCATGACAACAACAACAACAACAAGCTGGTGAAGTTGCTACCCAACAGGAACAACCATGACAACAACAACAACAAGCTGGTGAAGTTGCTACCCAACAGGAACAACCCTGACAACAACAACAACAAGCTGGTGAAGTTGCTACCCAACAGGAACAACCATGACAACAACAACAACAACAAGCTGGTGAAGTTGCTACCCTACAGGAACAACCATGACAACAACAACAACAAGCTGGTGAAGTTGCTACCCAACAGGAACAACCATGACAACAACAACAAGTTGATGAAGTTGCTACCCAACAGGAACAACCATGACAACAACAACAACAACAAGCTGATGAAGTTGCTACCCAACAGGAACAACCATGACAACAACAACAAGCTGGTGAAGTTGCTACCCAACAGGAACAAACATGACAATAACAAGCTGGTGAAGTTGCTACCCAACAGGAACAACCATGACAACAACAACAACAACAAGCTGGTGAAGTTGCTACCCAACAGGAACAACCATGACAACAACAACAAGCTGGTGAAGTTGCTACCCAACAGGAACAACCATGACGACAACAACAACAACAAGTTGGTGAAGTTGCTACCCAACAGGAACAACCATGACAACAACAACAAGCTGGTGAAGTTGCTACCCAACAGGAACAACCCTGACAACAACAACAACAAGCTGGTGAAGTTGCTACCCAACAGGAACAACCATGACAATAACAACAAGCTGGTGAAGTTGCTACCCAACAGGAACAACCATGACAACAACAACAACAAGCTGGTGAAGTTGCTACCCAACAGGAACAACCATGACAATAACAACAACAAGCTGGTGAAGTTGCTACCCAACAGGAACAACCATGACAACAACAACAACAAGCTGGTGAAGTTGCTACCCAACAGGAACAACCATGACAACAACAACAACAAGCTGGTGAAGTTGCTACCCAACAGGAACAACCATGACAATAACAACAACAAGCTGGTGAAGTTGCTACCCAACAGGAACAACCATGACAACAACAACAACAAGCTGGTGAAGTTGCTACCCAACAGGAACAACCATGACAACAACAACAACAAGCTGGTGAAGTTGCTACCCAACAGTAACAACCATGACAACAACAACAAGCTGGTGAAGTTGCTACCCAACAGGAACAACCATGACAACAACAACAACAACAAGCTGGTGAAGTTGCTACCCAACAGGAACAACCATGACAACAACAACAACAACAAGCTGGTGAAGTTGCTACCCAACAGGAACAACCATGACAACAACAACAACAAGCTGGTGAAGTTGCTACCCAACAGGAACAACCATGACAACAACAACAACAAGCTGGTGAAGTTGCTACCCAACAGGAACAACCATGACAACATCAACAACAACAAGCTGGTGAAGTTGCTACCCAACAGGAACAACCCTGACAACATCAACAACAACAAGCTGGTGAAGTTGCTACCCATCAGGAACAACCCTGACAACAACAACAACAAGCTGGTGAAGTTGCTACCCAACAGGAACAACAATGACAACAACAACAACAACAAGCTGGTGATGTTGCTACCCAACAGGAACAAACATGACAACGACAACAAGCTGGTGAAGTTGCTACCCAACAGGAACAACCCTGACAACAACAACAAGCTGGTGAAGTTGCTACCCAACAGGAACAACCATGACAACAACAACAACAACAAGCTGGTGAAGTTGCTACCCAACAGGAACAACCATGACAACAACAACAACAACAAGCTGGTGAAGTTGCTACCCAACAGGAACAACCATGACAACAACAACAAGCTGGTGAAGTTGCTACCCAACAGGAACAACCATGACAACAACAACAAGTGTCGTGGAACATCGTCTCAGAAATATAACACTTGTAAGAACTTGTGAAATCAAATAGACTTTTTAATACAATTTGTATAGCAAGCCGGAATGTCCCGCGGAACACACCCATCTCCCAGACCTCCCGCTCCTATCCTTATACACACATAGTATTATGTCCATCCCTTATGCAAATGAAGTTTCCTTTCTGAAGTCATTCACCACCATCTGCTTTCAATTAGTTTATAATGGTGGCCGGACCCTCTATCCCAGTGTGTCAGCAGACTCCATGTCCCTTCCCTTCACCACTAAATCAATGCACTCTTTGTTCTGTTCTCCCCTATCCTTAGTGTGTCCAATTTCCTTAGGCGCCCATGTGTCTGGTATGTATGTACTTAATGGAATGGTCAGACTATATGTCTAGTGTCCAATTGCCTTAGGCGCCCATGTGTCTGGTATGTTATTTTACTGTTCAGCTGTCTTATGCCTTTATATGTTATCCATGTGTCTAATTTTTCTCCTACAATCCCACCTCTGGGGCTAATTAGCCACATAAATTATACAAATATGACTTTGGGATAGTAAATGAGAATACCTATGATAAACAAGAAAATACAAAAACAGAATAAAACACATAAACCAACTGGACCAAACATCTCCAAATGATTAAAACTAAAATAGGAGTAAAAGATCTAATTTTGGTATAAAATTAAAAAAATTAATATATTACATTTTTGAAAAAACATGAGCATGTAGGTACCTAGCCTTGCCTGAGGTTATCTCAGTTATGTGAAAATAAAAAAATAAAAGATAATACAATGAGTATAATAATAAATTGAATATGAGAAAATCAAAGACCTACATGCAGTTATAAAAGAAAATTGACACAACATCATTCTAAATTTAAGCATTTCAACATGATCCTCCCTCGCAGACACCTCTCTAATAAAGTGATATCAATGATACCAACCTTTGTTAAGAAGATTAAGGACATGGTCCATAGACACTTGTAACCGGAATACCCTCTGTTACCTAACATGTTTTTGAAAGTAACCTAGTTTTTTAGAAGGCATAACTAGCTTTAATTAAAGGAAACCAGATATATTCATTGATATACATATCTAAAAATTCAACCAAACATACAAAAACACAAGGCCTTAAACAAAAATAGATATACTAAAATCCTTACATAGGAGCACCTCATCCTGACAGATTCTACAATCACCTCTTTAACATTTAGCGCAAAACACGGGGTCTCCGTGATGGTCATGGCCTTCCACATTAAATTTTGTGCACCACTTGCACTTACGGCGCAAATGACACTTTTTGTGGACATGTACAAGTAGACATTCGCCTGAATTTGGGAATACAGCATATACAGGTAGACCATCCTTACGAAAATCATGGCAAGCATAACCACCTCCAGGAACTACTCTATATAGACAGTTTGGATTCCCAAAGGGGCAGTCCAAAGGTCCACCGACCGCATTACAAGGCTTTCCATACTTATTAGTATACTTGCCTGGGCTACCCGGTACAGGATCAATCACCACAGGAGGGTCATCTCTCCTTACAGACATCTATTTAACTGTTGTCTGAACCACAATTGACTTTACCAGGGGTATAACACAACAAAATGCAATACCCAAAGCCAACAACCCTCCTCCCAACATGATGGCCATCCTAGCAAACATGGCTCCCCACTTTCCTAACGCTAGGTCCAACCAAACGCATACATGAGAGTCTAAACCAGCATTAGCCTTTACTTCTGCTCGTAATCCTTTGAGTTTGGCCATAGCAATATTGGGAATAAAGGTGCAACAGTCATCCCCAAACATGACACAAACTCCACCCTTCTCCGCTAAGAGCCAATTGAGATCCTGTCTATTTTGCCAAGTCATTTTACTGGTAGCCTGTACCTGTTCCCCCAACGCCGTCAGATCCGAGTCAGTATAGTTAATGAATCTCTGTTGGTTGTAGTATATATAATTAATCCACTCTAAGTTTTTATTTGGTCTTATCCACAAAAATATAGATTCAAATCCTGATTTAACCTCATCTCTGGCCTTGAAATCCCTAGGTACACCTCTAAGCAGTCCAATTGCATTAAGGTATACCTCAGGATCCTTCTCAGAAGCCCTTTTAACTCTAGGATTAACATAGTCATCATGGGGTGATTTAATAATAGTAACCTATTTAATTGCTATAACTAAGGCACAAAGACCAATCCATTCATCAGACAATACATTCAACAGTTAGTTTCTGGATGTGTGGAAAGAACAATCAGCAATACCTCTGTCTTGATTTGTCAACATAGTAAGAGATGGCGCAACCTGAGTTATTTTACCACACAACCCTTCTCTATTCATTATCAACCCTTTATCATTATTTCTACGTACTCCCACATTCTCTAACACCCAAATAGTATCACATTCTACAGTGGTGTTTCCTACATCCATTCCTTCAGTGTGGTGTCTGTAAAAACATTCATATTTTCCTTTAACCACGGTACTTCTGTCTAATTGAGGTACAGTTAATTCAGTTCTAATGTTATAGGCAGCACAATCATTGTCTCCCAGCATGGTCTCATTCAACATAGTTTTACCCCTAGTGCTTACCCAGAGCAATCCTACATTCTATGTCACACAAGGGAATAAAATACTTTCTATTGGTACAATGGTCATTTTTCCAACTTACACAGTTTTTAAATGATGCTGGTTCAGAGACTATTAAAAGATCAGACAAAGTTGATTTTCTACACAAAATACAATTGTCCATTTTGTGTTTGTTTGCCGTATACTTAGCCCATTCGTATCACTCCTTCTTCACTACTTCTTCTCGTGTGGTGTCCTTGAGTGGTTCTGATTCTGATATATCTAATTCTGTCGCTTTTACAATGTTCTTATCTTGGGGTAGATCATTAGAGTTTATCAGAAAGTTCCAAATGTCAGTAAAAAAACTCTCCTGACTCTGACGTCTCAGGTTGCTTTGTGGGTACGGTGGTCTGCTTGGTAAGGGAGGTCGATGTCATCTTAGTGGTAGCTACTGTGGTCGTCACAGCAGCCGCCACCCTTGTTGTTGTCACAGGTTCTTCCTGTTCAGGTGCAGGGGTAGGATCAATCTTAATGACCGTGGTGCTACTCCCTTCGGTCACTGTTGTTCTTGTTATTTCAACTATTAATTCTTCACCTTCAACTGGTTCAATCTGATTCATGATGAGCACCCTCTCGTCTTTTTCTTTGATTAATGTCAGGTCACATCCTTTCGGATCCCAAACGACTTGTCCCTTTGTTTGGTGATGTGTCCATCCACAGAGTGCCATCTCCGGTAAGGGTTTGATCCTTATGATTGAGATAGACTTCAGTTCTCCTGCTCCTGTTATAAGTTGAGGTGGAACAGAGATTCTAACCTTGTCAGTCTTTTTGGATTGTTCGGCTGATTCCTTTCTTCTCTTCCTGCTTCCACCATACATCTTGATTGTGCATTAGTCTGTTGTTTCTATACTAGCATTCACTGTTACTTCTGTTATGTCAATGTCATTATTCTTTTGTTGTTCTAACATCAATTGTCTGTAAAGGAGGCCATTCAAAAGTTTAAAAGTCAATTGTGGGGAAATCCCCATTTTCTTCAGCTTGCGGGACTTTTCCTCCTCTTTCTTCACCTGAGGCTCCCTCCTCAGGCCGGACTTAGCTTCCATCTGGAAGGGTTTCAATTTTAGGGAAGAAATGTTCTCATTCTGTTCCTTGTGAGGCCTCTCCTCCTCTTCTGGGTGCATTAGTCGGTGCACCTGTCACATTTTGGCTTTCACTTGATTTGCTGTTTTCTTGGCTCCTCCCTGGCGTCTCAATCGTTTCCGCTGCTCCTGCTCCCTCCGGGCTCCCTCCTGGTGAGTCAGCATCCTCTGTGTCCTCATCTCTATATGGTTGTGTCCTTCTCTCTGTTTGGACTCAGGTGCAGTGGTTCAGATGGTACCACGTCTGGCTTCCTTTCACTTGGACGGCCGTTCTTGTTGCTTTGACCACCTCATAGGGTCCTTCTCTCCTCGGTGGATCCCACTTCCTCCGGAACACTCGAACGTGTACTAGATCTCCTGGTGTCACTGGGAAAGGTCCTTCTGGTCTCCTTGGATCATCAGACGCAGAACCTCTCGTCCTGGTTCAGGTTTCTGCCTTCTTTCTGTGAGGCATTCAGACTTAGAGACTTATGGCCTCTGTTTTATGATTGCACCATACATCCTCTTACTTCCATCACTCATCACACAACAAACTGACATTCCAGCTGAAGCTGGCGAACCCCTCTCCTTCTGGTTTCCTAAACATAAGACTTGGAAAACAACAGACAAAACATAACAGCATTGACAATGTTATGTGTTATGCATAAATATATTCATGCAAACTGAAATCTGAGACCATGACAATTCCCACTCTCTCTTTACCTGACTCTATGCCTCCAGGATACTTTTCTGCTGGACTCCACAAAAATAAAAGCCCTAAAAAGCTTCCTCATGCTTCCACCCAGTCTTCCCCTTTCGGCCCCAGGTTCTGAGAGGTGTTCCCAAATCATGTCATTTTTTACTTAGTTTCCCATCTGCTCTATTTCAACTGATAATTATGTGCATAACCTTAATCAACATTTTCTTTTCTTGACGTAATTCAACACTGTATATGCTTTCACATCAATTCCTTTAACATATTTGTTTAGAGTATAATATCCTATCATCTATTCTTTTTCACATGATGCATTAAAAAATGAAACAAGTAACACCCAAACTCAACCCAGTATGTCTATAGTGGAATCTAGTCTCTCTCTCTCTGATTCCACTTCCTCTGTCATGGTGTTTTCAAGCTCACCCCTTATTCAGCTGGACCTCACTTCTCGTGAGACTTATGCACCCACCAAAGAGAGACATGAAGATCTTTACCACTGCAGTGCTGTAAGAAGTATACCACCAGCCTGGTGTATCTTGATGTACACTCAGTCTCCAGAATGCAGCCCAAGCCCTTCCATTTCTGGCTGTTTTTTTCCTGAGGACATACACACTAACACATGGGTTATTTCCTGACAACAGACTTTCTTCTTATAGCAAGATCACTAAATCTTAATTTTTAATAACAGCCCTATGTAACCATTCTGCCTCAAATACCTGGCCTCCTGCCACAGAAATATTCATAATGATAGTCAAATGATGGTCCCTACAGCAACTGCTGTAAAATAACATGTAATCAGTCAAGCGTCTTCCAGTTGGATTAATATCCAATCCTAACAAAACTAAGTCATAAGTTTCTTAAACTTTTGCTCTAATGTTCAAAATGCCACCACTTATTCTTTTTACCATATCTTTAGATATGTGAATTGTTCTATTTACTTTTAGAATTGTCCCTATATTTTACACAGCCAGCTGTCTTTCCTTTTCTGTGAATTATCTCTATTATTATACATAGTTTCTAGAAATAACACCCCTTCACTACCATTACCTTCATTTATGAGATCCCTAACCCATAACAGCCATTGTTTGATACATACTTAAAACATCCTTAAGTCAATTTATATATCATTTATATCAGTATCAGTCCCTCCTCAGGAACATATACACAACCTTATGTTCCTCAAAACAAAAATAAATTGACCAAACGAGAAAAAGAGAAAAAAAATTATAATAATTACACATTTGCAATAAATTACCACTATTTGTAATGTAATTAAACCTGGAGAAAACGTCCATCTGTTTCATTCTATGCCCATGTTATTATTGGTCTCTTTCTTCTTCATTCTTGGGTATCATCGCACAACAGACTACCTTTTTATTCAATTAAACATTACATTTTATCATTACAATTCCAATGACATTATAAAACAAAAGAAAAAAAAAAAAAAAACTTTAATCTAATATTCTGTAAGTTCTGTCAACCTCCTTGTCTCAGGATTAGTTTCCAGAGCTTCCCTAGGCCTATTAACATTAAACAGTTCTATATCCAAATAACTAAACAGTTCTTTTTTAAATACTTTTTCCAATCCAATATTCAGGATAACAGTCCTTAGTGTTTACTTTAACTCAAATTTGACCTTATCTATTCAATACACAACATCCCTTTAATAATTAACATTTATACTAAACACTTTAAATACCAGTATTATCTATTTTACAATAGCCCTTTTGTCTCAGTTTTTCTCTCATGAGTGGCCTGGTAATAAAAGATCAGTACCCCAATTCCTTTAAGTCATTATTCTCCCTGGCCCATATCATTTCAGCATGTCTTTTTTTAGATACAGTTCACAGGTCATCAGACACAGTTGTCCCTCACTATTCAGTCGGTTAGGGTGGGTTTGAGCTCCACACCCACTTGTAGTGATATTCTCTCCCATGCCTTAAAGCATTCTGATGTCACCTTTTATGATAACTCCCTTATTCTACTGGTGATCTCTCAGATGAATTACAGATGAGGTATTTATCAACATAACCCTCACAGAGACCCACACTCCAATAAACCCTTTGGAGTAACTTTCATCACTTTTTATATGCAGAATGAACAAAGCACATTTGTGTATTTACCCAAAGACCATAACCCCAAGGAACTGATAGTTTTACCTATGAACCCATTGTTATATCAAAATAAAAATTAAAATAAACCTATTTGAATAACTTATTCAATTTAAGGGTACAACTCTTCATAATTTTCCCAGGGACATAATAGATTTTCAAAGTAATTATACAGTTTGAATAGAGTCTGGTGTCTTTTAATCATTTTATAAGTAAATCCCACCTGTTCCAACAATTTCTAGTAAAAGGTGATCAGTCTTTCACAGGAAATTCTTAGGATTCAGGGCATTTTGACACCATTAATATGTTTCCACTCCCCCTTTCTTTAGGAACAACTTAAATACATTTTTCAAAAACATTTCCATCCTTTTGCATACCCAATTTGAAACTGAATTGGAAGAAACCCTTCCAATAAATCTACTAATGCATATTCATTCCCAGTACATGGTGTACTTACTAGTGAACCATAAGCCAATAACGCAAAGGAACTGGACTCACTCATCCAGAACTCCATTTTTTAGCCTTATCCAGATATTTTTATTTTTAAAGCAACTGACTTTAAGAACTGCTTTCCACAGTAATGCAGTCTCCAATGACATTTTGACCAGAGAAGATTAAACCTTTTTTTTTTTTTCCTGGAAAAGAAAGTATACATATCGTTAATATTCACAATGTTACCTTTTAATCAGCAAATAGTTTTTATTCCATAAACGTCTTAACAGTTTTCAGAGAATGACGGTATAGAATGCCTAACAATTAAAATTCCATCTGTACTCTACTAGATGTCAAGTCAAACGTGATCTAATACTTCTTCTTGACCACATATAAACTGTAATCTCTATGAAACACTCATTGTTCGCTCAGAGACTATACACCGCCAAGTAAAAAATTCCATTCTCACTAACCTCAAACCGATTAGTTGTTTGTTATTTTGACAAGGATATAAACTCTTGTATAGCGGCATTTCCTGCTACCGCACTAAATTCTAGTGTCACATTACACTAATTTTCCCCATACCCGCTATACCCATATTCAAAACAGAGAGCTATTTTCTTATTCGTTCTTAGATATTGTCAATAGTTCTGCTAATCACCCGCACGTCTGCGAGGACTAGAGGAACCACATTTGTACCTCATCGCAATGTATTTTCTGATGATAGAATGTTGACATCAGAACGCCTGCAAATCGAGCTTCACATTTTGGTCCCATGCGACTGTGCCTCCCTTATTCTATTCATCCTGTTTATCAGGTAATAGTGTCCTGGATTCCACTATTTATCTTAACTAACCTAGATTCGTTTTTAACTTTATAGTATAATTTCAATTTATCGGCGATTCTGTTTTCTCTTTTGTTACCCACTGTTCTATCCGTATTTATACTATTCGGTTAACGCCTTTTTAAGTATTTTTATTTATTATTTGTTTTGACACCTTTTTGTTATTTTTACCGCGGTCTCTTACCACTTTATCACATCAGTGTTTTTATCCTTGATTACAACTTATTTTACTTCAATGTTTCTTAATTCCGTTCCATCAGCCTAATAGCAGTTAACTGCACCCTTCTACAACTCTATACTCTATTCACAGGAGGGCTGCGCGCTCCCTCTTCTGGACGTTCTGCCTACACACACACAACCTGTCTTATCTTTCTTCCTAATGTTCTATCTTTACACAGATCCACTCATTTCTTACAACATTTTCATTCATCCTTTTTATTTTTCATCTGTTCATTCAATCCCTTTGTTTTTACCTCAAAACAACTTAGTCTTTCTTTATTGACTTAATTCACTTCCTCCTACATAAGCCTAGACTGCTAAGATTTCTACAATATGACGAGACTACTGTCTAATCGGATCAGCTTGTCTTCATATCCTATTCACCCCCAATACTGATCTTTTCTTCTATTTTAGAGTAGTATTGTGGCGTGACCTACTGAATTACAAAACCCCGTTAGCTAGACAGAGCGTTTTTTATTCGCAGGATTTCTTTTGCAGTTGAACGCCGCACAATCGGGCCAACGTTTTCCTGCAACCTAAATATTTCACCCGTACAGTCCTCCTTTCAGAGCGGTAACCATGAATATTTATTTAACTACTGATTTATGTTTTAACCGTATAAGCTACTTTTGCAGTTGAACGCCGCACAATCGGGCAAACGTTTTTCCTGCGTCCTAAATATTTCACCCGTTCAGTCCCCCGTTCTGGGGCGGTAGCCATGAAATATTTATTTACTAAATATCCACCCACAGATTATTCTGCCGTGAATATCCCACCCAAGCAGACCTCTTTAAAAATGTTCCTTTTTTAAAGAGCGGTATCGTGGCTTCCTAACTACTTATTTATGCAGTTCTCTATTATTTTTAGAGCCGTTATTCATAAGTAACCTGTCCAAGCATTCCTTCTACTAATTTTATTGAAGAGGTATCACAGGATTTTCTACCTACATTATCTGTCCCTTATTATAGCCAGCCATCTCAGCCAGATGCGCAAACAACCGCATCATTTAAGCTACACATTCGAACGGTCTGATCAGAACGAGCGCATGCATGCCCACTCCGCTAAACACCTAACACAAGCAAAGTTCACAGCGCCTATTCACTCAGTCTCTATACTACATGCGCATACATTTCTATTTAATACAATTCCCCAAATTACACATACATGCAAATTCATTGAATTCAAAAGTTCTTTAGTATTTACTGGTTTCTTTTTAGGAAATTTGAAAGAGAGACTTACATGGCGCCCCTCTCGCTGAGACAGGATCTCTGAAGCAATCCATACAAACATTTCAACTATGTAAGAACAAGCTTACCTTTTTCATAGTTGTGGCCATAGTGTTTGCAAGATTGTCCAAAGAAACTATCTCCAGCCCTGAACGCCATTCCGCAGTCCCTGTCCCTCCTGGCTAAGCTCGCCAAATTCTGTCGTGGAACATCGTCTCAGAAATATAACACTTGTAAGAACTTGTGAAATCAAATAGACTTTTTAATACAATTTGTATAGCAAGCCGGAATGTCCCGCGGAACACACCCATCTCCCAGACCTCCCGCTCCTATCCTTATACACACATAGTATTATGTCCATCCCTTATGCAAATGAAGTTTCCTTTCTGAAGTCATTCACCACCATCTGCTTTCAATTAGTTTATAATGGTGGCCGGACCCTCTATCCCAGTGTGTCAGCAGACTCCATGTCCCTTCCCTTCACCACTAAATCAATGCACTCTTTGTTCTGTTCTCCCCTATCCTTAGTGTGTACAATTTCCTTAGGCGCCCATGTGTCTGGTATGTATGTACTTAATGGAATGGTCAGACTATATGTCTAGTGTCCAATTGCCTTAGGCGCCCATGTGTCTGGTATGTTATTTTACTGTTCAGCTGTCTTATGCCTTTATATGTTATCCATGTGTCTAATTTTTCTCCTACACAAGCTGGTGAAGTTGCTACCCAACAGGAACAACCATGACAACAACAACAACAACAAGCTGATGAAGTTGCTACCCAACAGGAACAACCATGACAACAACAACAAGCTGGTGAAGTTGCTACCCAACAGGAACAACCATGACAACAACAACAAGCTGGTGAAGTTGCTACCCAACAGGAACAACCATGACAACAACAACAACAACAAGCTGGTGAAGTTGCTACCCAACAGGAACAACCATGACAACAACAACAAGCTGGTGAAGTTGCTACCCAACAGGAACAACCATGATGACAACAACAACAACAAGCTGGTGAAGTTGCTACCCAACAGGAACAACCATGACAACAACAACAAGCTGGTGAAGTTGCTACCCAACAGGAACAACCCTGACAACAACAACAACAAGCTGGTGAAGTTGCTACCCAACAGGAACAACCATGATGACAACAACAAGCTGGTGAAGTTGCTACCCAACAGGAACAACCATGATGACAACAACAAGCTGGTGAAGTTGCTACCCAACAGGAACAACCATGATGACAACAACAACAACAAGCTGGTGAAGTTGCTACCCAACAGGAACAACCATGACAACAACAACAAGCTGGTGAAGTTGCTACCCAACAGGAACAACCATGATGACAACAACAAGCTGGTGAAGTTGCTACCCAACAGGAACAACCATGATGACAACAACAAGCTGGTGAAGTTGCTACCCAACAGGAACAACCATGATGACAACAACAACAACAAGCTGGTGAAGTTGCTACCCAACAGGAACAACCATGACAACGACAACAACAACAACAACAACAAGCTGGTGAAGTTGCTACCCAACAGGAACAACCATGACAACAACAACAAGCTGGTGAAGTTGCTACCCAACAGGAACAACCATGACAACAACAATAAGCTGGTGAAGTTGCTACCCAACAGGAACAATCATGACAACAACAACAAGCTGGTGAAGTTGCTACCCAACAGGAACAACCATGACGACAACAACAACAACAAGCTGGTGAAGTTGCTACCCAACAGGAACAACCATGACGACAACAACAACAACAAGCTGGTGAAGTTGCTACCCAACAGGAACAACCATGACGACAACAACAACAACAAGCTGGTGAAGTTGCTACCCAACAGGAACAACCATGACAACAACAACAACAACAAGCTGGTGAAGTTGCTACCCAACAGGAACAACCATGACAACAACAACAAGCTGGTGAAGTTGCTACCCAACAGGAACAACCATGACAACAACAACAACAACAAGCTGGTGAAGTTGCTACCCAACAGGAACAACCATGATGACAACAACAACAACAAGCTGGTGAAGTTGCTACCCAACAGGAACAACCATGACAACAACAACAACAAGCTGGTGAAGTTGCTACCCAACAGGAACAACCATGACAACAACAACAAGCTGGTGAAGTTGCTACCCAACAGTGACAACCATGACAACAACAACAACAACAAGCTGGTGAAGTTGCTACCCAACAGGAACAACCATGACAACAACAACAACAAGCTGGTGAAGTTGCTACCCAACAGTGACAACAACAACAACAACAAGCTGGTGAAGTTGCTACCCAACAGGAACAACCATGACAACAACAACAAGCTGGTGAAGTTGCTACCCAACAGGAACAACCATGACAACAACAACAAGCTGGTGAAGTTGCTACCCAACAGGAACAACCATGACAACAACAACAAGCTGGTGAAGTTGCTACCCAACAGGAACAACCATGACAACAACAACAAGCTGGTGAAGTTGCTACCCAACAGGAACAACCATGACAACAACAACAAGCTGGTGAAGTTGCTACCCAACAGGAACAACCATGACAACAACAACAACAAGCTGGTGAAGTTGCTACCCAACAGTAACAACCATGACAACAACAACAAGCTGGTGAAGTTGCTACCCAACAGGAACAACCATGACAACAACAACAACAAGCTGGTGAAGTTGCTACCCAACAGGAACAACCATGACAACAACAACAACAACAAGCTGGTGAAGTTGCTACCCAACAGGAACAACCATGACGACAACAACAACAACAAGCTGGTGAAGTTGCTACCCAACAGGAACAACCATGACAACAACAACAACAACAAGCTGGTGAAGTTGCTACCCAACAGGAACAACCATGACAACGACAACAAGCTGGTGAAGTTGCTACCCAACAGGAACAACCATGACAACAACAACAACAACAAGCTTGTGAAGTTGCTACCCAACAGGAACAACCATGACAACAACAACAAGCTGGTGAAGTTGCTACCCAACAGGAACAACCCTGACAACAACAACAACAAGCTGGTGAAGTTGCTACCCAACAGGAACAACCATGACAACAACAACAACAAGCTGGTGAAGTTGCTACCCAACAGGAACAACCCTGACAACAACAACAACAAGCTGGTGAAGTTGCTACCCAACAGGAACAACCATGACGACAACAACAACAACAAGCTGGTGAAGTTGCTACCCAACAGGAACAACCATGACAACAACAACAACAACAAGCTGGTGAAGTTGCTACCCAACAGGAATAACCATGACAACAACAACAACAACAACAAGCTGGTGAAGTTGCTACCCAACAGGAACAACCATGACAACAACAACAAGCTGGTGAAGTTGCTACCCAACAGGAACAACCATGACAACAACAACAAGCTGGTGAAGTTGCTACCCAACAGGAACAACCATGACAATAACAACAAGCTGGTGAAGTTGCTACCCAACAGGAACAACCATGACAACAACAACAACAAGCTGGTGAAGTTGCTACCCAACAGGAACAACCATGACAACAACAACAACAAGCTGGTGAAGTTGCTACCCAACAGGAACAACCATGACAACAACAACAACAACAACAAGCTGGTGAAGTTGCTTCCCAACAGGAACAACCATGATGACAACAACAAGCTGGTGAAGTTGCTACCCAACAGGAACAACCATGACAACAACCACAACAAGCTGGTGAAGTTGCTACCCAACAGGAACAACCATGATGACAACAACAACAACAAGCTGATGAAGTTGCTACCCAACAGGAACAACCATGACAACAACAACAACAAGCTGGTGAAGTTGCTACCCAACAGTAACAACCATGACAACAACAACAAGCTGGTGAAGTTGCTACCCAACAGGAACAACCCTGACAACAACAACAACAAGCTGGTGAAGTTGCTACCCAACAGGAACAACCATGACGACAACAACAACAACAAGCTGGTGAAGTTGCTACCCAACAGGAACAACCCTGACAACAACAACAACAACAAGCTGGTGAAGTTGCTACCCAACAGGAACAACCATGACAACAACAACAAGCTGGTGAAGTTGCTACCCAACAGGAACAACCCTGACAACATCAACAACAACAAGCTGGTGAAGTTGCTACCCAACAGGAACAACCATGACAACAACAACAACAACAAGCTGGTGAAGTTGCTACCCAACAGGAACAACCATGACAACGACAACAAGCTGGTGAAGTTGCTACCCAACAGGAACAACCATGACAACAACAACAACAACAAGCTTGTGAAGTTGCTACCCAACAGGAACAACCATGACAACAACAACAAGCTGGTGAAGTTGCTACCCAACAGGAACAACCATGACAACAACAACAAGCTGGTGAAGTTGCTACCCAACAGGACAACCATGACAACAACAACAAGCTGGTGAAGTTGCTACCCAACAGGAACAACCCTGACAACAACAACAACAAGCTGGTGAAGTTGCTACCCAACAGGACAACAACAACAACAACAACAAGCTGGTGAAGTTGCTACCCAACAGGAACAACCCTGACAACAACAACAACAAGCTGGTGAAGTTGCTACCCAACAGGAACAACCATGACAACAACAACAAGCTGGTGAAGTTGCTACCCAACAGGAACAACCCTGACAACAACAACAACAAGCTGGTGAAGTTGCTACCCAACAGGAACAACCCTGACAACAACAACAACAAGCTGGTGAAGTTGCTACCCAACAGGAACAACCATGACAACAACAACAACAAGCTGGTGAAGTTGCTACCCAACAGGAACAACCCTGACAACAACAACAACAAGCTGGTGAAGTTGCTACCCAACAGGAACAACCATGACAACAACAACAACAACAAGCTGGTGAAGTTGCTACCCAACAGGAATAACCATGACAACAACAACAAGCTGGTGAAGTTGCTACCCAACAGGAACAACCATGACAACAACAACAAGCTGGTGAAGTTGCTACCCAACAGGAACAACCATGACGACAACAACAACAACAAGCTGGTGAAGTTGCTACCCAACAGGAACAACCATGACAACAACAACAAGCTGGTGAAGTTGCTACCCAACAGGAACAACCATGACAACAACAACAAGCTGGTGAAGTTGCTACCCAACAGGAACAACCATGACAACAACAACAACAAGCTGGTGAAGTTGCTACCCAACAGGAATAACCATGACAACAACAACAACAACAAGCTGGTGAAGTTGCTACCCAACAGGAACAACCATGACAACAACAACAAGCTGGTGAAGTTGCTACCCAACAGGAACAACCATGACGACAACAACAACAACAAGCTGGTGAAGTTGCTACCCAACAGGAACAACCATGACAACAACAACAAGCTGGTGAAGTTGCTACCCAACAGGAACAACCATGATGACAACAACAACAACAAGCTGGTGAAGTTGCTACCCAACAGGAACAACCATGACGACAACAACAACAACAAGCTGGTGAAGTTGCTACCCAACAGGAACAACCATGACGACAACAACAAGCTGGTGAAGTTGCTACCCAACAGGAACAACCATGACGACAACAACAACAACAAGCTGGTGAAGTTGCTACCCAACAGGAACAACCATGACAACAACAACAAGCTGGTGAAGTTGCTACCCAACAGGAACAACCCTGACAACATCAACAACAACAAGCTGGTGAAGTTGCTACCCAACAGGAACAACCATGACGACAACAACAACAACAAGCTGGTGAAGTTGCTACCCAACAGGAACAACCCTGACAACATCAACAACAACAAGCTGGTGAAGTTGCTACCCAACAGGAACAACCATGACAACAACAACAACAACAAGCTGGTGAAGTTGCTACCCAACAGGAACAACCATGACAACGACAACAAGCTGGTGAAGTTGCTACCCAACAGGAACAACCATGACAACAACAACAACAACAAGCTTGTGAAGTTGCTACCCAACAGGAACAACCATGACAACAACAACAAGCTGGTGAAGTTGCTACCCAACAGGAACAACCATGACAACAACAACAAGCTGGTGAAGTTGCTACCCAACAGGAACAACCCTGACAACAACAACAACAAGCTGGTGAAGTTGCTACCCAACAGGAACAACCCTGACAACAACAACAACAAGCTGGTGAAGTTGCTACCCAACAGGAACAACCATGACAACAACAACAACAACAAGCTGGTGAAGTTGCTACCCAACAGGAATAACCATGACAACAACAACAACAACAAGCTGGTGAAGTTGCTACCCAACAGGAACAACCATGACAACAACAACAAGCTGGTGAAGTTGCTACCCAACAGGAACAACCATGACAACAACAACAAGCTGGTGAAGTTGCTACCCAACAGGAACAACCATGACGACAACAACAACAACAAGCTGGTGAAGTTGCTACCCAACAGGAACAACCATGACAACAACAACAAGCTGGTGAAGTTGCTACCCAACAGGAACAACCATGACAACAACAACAACAACAAGCTGGTGAAGTTGCTACCCAACAGGAATAACCATGACAACAACAACAACAACAAGCTGGTGAAGTTGCTACCCAACAGGAACAACCATGACAACAACAACAAGCTGGTGAAGTTGCTACCCAACAGGAACAACCATGACAACAACAACAACAACAAGCTGGTGAAGTTGCTACCCAACAGGAACAACCATGACAACAACAACAAGCTGGTGAAGTTGCTACCCAACAGGAACAACCATGACAACAACAACAAGCTGGTGAAGTTGCTACCCAACAGGAACAACCATGACAACAACAACAAGCTGGTGAAGTTGCTACCCAACAGGAACAACCATGACAACAACAACAACAACAAGCTGGTGAAGTTGCTACCCAACAGGAACAACCATGACGACAACAACAAGCTGGTGAAGTTGCTACCCAACAGGAACAACCATGACGACAACAACAACAACAAGCTGGTGAAGTTGCTACCCAACAGGAACAACCATGACAACAACAACAAGCTGGTGAAGTTGCTACCCAACAGGAACAACCATGACAACATCAACAACAACAAGCTGGTGAAGTTGCTACCCAACAGGAACAACCATGACGACAACAACAACAACAAGCTGGTGAAGTTGCTACCCAACAGGAACAACCCTGACAACATCAACAACAACAAGCTGGTGAAGTTGCTACCCAACAGGAACAACCATGACAACAACAACAACAACAAGCTGGTGAAGTTGCTACCCAACAGGAACAACCATGACAACGACAACAAGCTGGTGAAGTTGCTACCCAACAGGAACAACCATGACAACAACAACAACAACAAGCTTGTGAAGTTGCTACCCAACAGGAACAACCATGACAACAACAACAAGCTGGTGAAGTTGCTACCCAACAGGAACAACCATGACAACAACAACAAGCTGGTGAAGTTGCTACCCAACAGGAACAACCATGACAACAACAACAAGCTGGTGAAGTTGCTACCCAACAGGAACAACCATGACAACAACAACAAGCTGGTGAAGTTGCTACCCAACAGGAACAACCATGACAACAACAACAAGCTGGTGAAGTTGCTACCCAACAGGAACAACCATGACAACAACAACAACAACAAGCTGGTGAAGTTGCTACCCAACAGGAATAACCATGACAACAACAACAACAACAAGCTGGTGAAGTTGCTACCCAACAGGAACAACCATGACAACAACAACAAGCTGGTGAAGTTGCTACCCAACAGGAACAACCATGACAACAACAACAACAACAAGCTGGTGAAGTTGCTACCCAACAGGAACAACCATGACAACAACAACAAGCTGGTGAAGTTGCTACCCAACAGGAACAACCATGACAACAACAACAAGCTGGTGAAGTTGCTACCCAACAGGAACAACCATGACAACAACAACAAGCTGGTGAAGTTGCTACCCAACAGGAACAACCATGACAACAACAACAACAAGCTGGTGAAGTTGCTACCCAACAGGAACAACCATGACAACAACAACAAGCTGGTGAAGTTGCTACCCAACAGGAACAACCATGACAACAACAACAAGCTGGTGAAGTTGCTACCCAACAGGAACAACCATGACAACAACAACAAGCTGGTGAAGTTGCTACCCAACAGGAACAACCATGACAACAACAACAACAAGCTGGTGAAGTTGCTACCCACCCCAAGATGAAGATGTTAATGTCACCACCATGGATGTTTAAGTTATATAGTCTACCAAGTGTTAATGTCACCACCATGGATGTTTAAGTTATATAGTCTACCAAGTGTTAATGTCACCACCATGGATGTTTAAGTTATATAGTCTACCAAGTGTTAATGTCACCACCATGGATGTTTAAGTTATATAGTCTACCAAGTGTTAATGTCACCACCATGGATGTTTAAGTTATATAGTCTACCAAGTGTTAATGTCACCACCATGGATGTTTAAGTTATATAGTCTACCAAGTGTTAATGTCACCACCATGGATGTTTAAGTTATATAGTCTACCAAGTGTTAATGTCACCACCATGGATGTTTAAGTTATATAGTCTACCAAGTGTTAATGTCACCACCATGGATGTTTAAGTTATATAGCCTACCAAGTGTTAATGTCACTGCAGGGGGTGGGTTCCAGAGACCCTCCCCATTGTTAATCAAGGGACTTTAAGATTCATATGTTTTGCTGCAGGCCTTATAATAGATACTGTTGCTATGTGTCTAAACTCTGCCACTCTTCGTTGTACAAGCCATCTATATTAGTCTTTGTGGTTAAGCTCTGGCTGTTGTGAGAGTGTGCTTGCAGGCTGGGTCTGAGTCAGACTGAAACTAGATAAAGAGAAGTAACCACTGTCTGGTTTTGACATGCTGATATTGTGTGACAGTGGACAATGCTAATGAATTCAGAGAAGCTACTGTACTAGGTTGTCTTATAAGGTAACCTCAGCTTATTGATACACACATACATTGACATAGGTGATCATACCACTAGGGAGTGATCACATGTATATAATCAGCTGTGCCCTTAGGTGGGGTGCAGAACTTACTCTGAAACATACATGCTGTGTTCCCGTTGTCAACTTCTGTCTGCAACTGCATTAATAAATGAATGATTGATTTACTTAAAGATATTGTCTGACTACTGATTTCACCAATAAGCAAATGAATGACAAGGAACAAGGAACCTGCCCCGACATCACCACCATGGATGTTTACGTTATATAGTCTACCAAGTGTTAATGTCACCACCATGGATGTTTAAGTTATATATTCTACCAAGTGTTAATGTCACCACCATGGATGTTTAAGTTATATATTCTACCAAGTGTTAATGTCACCACCATGGATGTTTAAGTTATATATTCTACCAAGTGTTAATGTCACCACCATGGATGTTTAAGTTATATAGTCTACCAAGTGTTAATGTCACCACCATGGATGTTTACGTTATATAGTCTACCAAGTGTTAATGTCACCACCATGGATGTTTAAGTTATATAGTCTACCAAGTGTTAATGTCACCACCATGGATGTTTAAGTTATATAGTCTACCAAGTGTTAATGTCACCACCATGGATGTTTAAGTTATATATTCTACCAAGTGTTAATGTCACCACCATGGATGTTTAAGTTATATAGTCTACCAAGTGTTAATGTCACCACCATGGATGTTTAAGTTATATAGTCTACCAAGTGTTAATGTCACCACCATGGATGTTTAAGTTATATAGTCTACCAAGTGTTAATGTCACCACCATGGATGTTTAAGTTATATATTCTACCAAGTGTTAATGTCACCACCATGGATGTTTAAGTTATATATTCTACCAAGTGTTAATGTCACCACCATGGATGTAGAAGTTATATAGTCTACCAAGTGTTAATGTCACCACCATGGATGTTTAAGTTATATAGTCTACCAAGTGTTAATGTCACCACCATGGATGTAGAAGTTATATAGTCTACCAAGTGTTAATGTCACCACCATGGATGTTTAAGTTGTATAGTCTACCAAGTGTTAATGTCACCACCATGGATGTTTAAGTTATATATTCTACCAAGTGTTAATGTCACCACCATGATTGTTTAAGTTATATATTCTACCAAGTGTTAATGTCACCACCATGGATGTTTAAGTTATATATTCTACCAAGTGTTAATTTCTATCGTACTGTGATACTTGTGAGTTGATGTGATGTTATGATGATTTCTAACAGATACACCTTGATGTTGTTTTGTCCTTTTCTTATTCTACTTGAATAAACTCAAGACTTGAATGTAGTTTGTAGTCATTTACTTCCATATAGGGTCGTTGTTTACAGACACAGCTGTAGGCTGACCTGACCCCAACCCCAACCCTGACCCCAACAATGAACCTGACATGCAGCATCATATCTGTCAAAGAGGGGGGAGGCGGGAGGAAGAGAGCAACTGGAGGAGGAGCGAGAGCAAGATAGTTCTTACTCACAGACAGACTGGGTTGGTAGAAGGAGACAGGGGAGGAGGGAGAGAGAGACAAACATTTAAACCAACTGAATATATTTGTATCACTGACTTCTCACCAGTGATGTCATCAAAACCAGTAACCTGTTCCTCTCTTGTCCCAGCCCAGCCTGACCCTGACATATAGCATCAGGCCTGTTGAGTTGACTTGGGTAACAGAACTCTAGCTTCTACACCACATCCCCCCTTCTCCTGCTCTAACATGAGACCTCATCAGTACTCATTTTGGGTGCTGGTACTGTTTATATTGAGGTGCTGGAACATTAAGCCAATATTCTATAAGAGGTGAACTCAAGCAGTAGAAAGTTAGAGCTGATATTATAGGACACACTATGTGAAACTTTGCTGCTCTGTCAGCAGTTTCCTGTGGAGTTTTTCTAATGTCAGTGTTTCCTGTAGGTAGGTGGGTTTAGCTGCTTAAAGGTTTGTCACGTCATAGAAGTCAGGAAGTAATGAGATAGAAGTCATAAAGCCGAGCAGTATTTTCCACTCTTCAGTCGACTCTTCATGACAGTAGTCTTGTTTCGCTCAGTGGAGCCCCAGTTAGAGACAGATATGATACCTGCAGTGGTACTGACCATCCTGTTCTGGAGCACAGGTAGGAGGCTGTTATATTGATATACACTTGTGACAGTTACTGAGATATGTTTTGATATTGTAAGATATATCATAATTTTCAGGGCTAGTAAAATAACATGCAACTGGAAGCAGACAGTAAAAATGTGTCTCAAAGCAGGACAATGATGTGATCACCTGTAAATGTACTTTACTGTAGCCTAACTGTCCATCTGGGGACAGGCACTAATGTCAGTTAAGTTGTGATGGTGTCATGCATCTGACTGTTGTATATTCAGTGTGTCAATGATTGATTGTATCTGTCCCTATGTAAATGAGTGAGAGTATATTTAATATTTAATATTGGTCTAATGTTAGAGCAGGAGAAGGGGGGATTGTCGATGGCAGAGGTCTGTGACCTGAGTCAAGCTCAACAGGCCTGATGCTACATGGCAGGAAGAGAGAGAGAACGAGAGAGTGAGGAAAGAGGGGGTGGGGAGGGTAGAGGAGAGAGATAGGAGGGGAGGAGACAGAATATAGCTGAGGGAAGGAGGGGGTGGGGAGGGCAGAGGAGAGAGAGAGGAGGGGAGGAGACAGAATATAGCTGAGGGAAGGAGGGGGTGGGGAGGGCAGAGGAGAGGGAAGGAGGGGAGGAGTCAGAGTATAGCTGAGGGAAGTAGGCATGATGAGGGTGCTGCAGCGCCCCCACAAATTAAAAAAAAAAATACAAATATGTAATTTATAATTTTTTGTAAACTTCCGGGAACATTTTGTTCACCCTAGTAGTCCAGTACTGTATCAGCGGTTTGATATAGCCTTCTGTAGCGAGCCAAAAATACACCTTTTTGCTTATAGGGGCGGCAGGTAGCCTAGTGGTTAAAGCGTTGGGCCAGTAACTGAAAGGTTGCTAGATCGAATCCCTGAGCTGACAAGGTAAAAATCTGTTGTTCTGCCCATGAATAAGGTAGTTAACCCACTGTTCCTAGTCCGTCAATGTAAATATGAATTTGTTCTTAACTGACTTGCCTAGTTAAATAAAACAATAGGTCTACATCATCATCCTCTGCCTGCATCCTAATCGCTACCTGTAGTCTACCTACCTCTGGTATAATGCATTTCCACCTCTCACTCCATCAGTGTTGCTCTGTCTGCATCCTAATCCCTACCTGTAGTCTACCTACCTCTGGTATAATGCATTTCCACCTCTCACTCCATCAGTGTTGCTCTGTCTGCATCCTAATCCCTACCTGTAGTCTACCTACCTCTGGTATAATGCATTTCCACCTCTCACTCCATCAGTGTTGCTCTGTCTGCATCCTAATCCCTACCTGTAGTCTACCTACCTCTGGTATAATGCATTTCCACCTCTCACTCCATCAGTGTTGCTCTGTCTGCATCCTAATCCCTACCTGTAGTCTACCTACCTCTGGTATAATGCATTTCCACCTCTCACTCCATCAGTGTTGCTCTGTCTGCATCCTAATCCCTACCTGTAGTCTACCTACCTCTGGTATAATGCATTTCCACCTCTCACTCCATCAGTGTTACTCTGCCTGCATCCTAATCCCTACCTGTAGTCTACCTACCTCTGGTATAATGCATTTCCACCTCTCACTCCATCAGTGTTGCTCTGCCTGCATCCTAATCCCTACCTGTAGTCTACCTACCTCTGGTATAATGCATTTCCACCTCTCACTCCATCAGTGTTGCTCTGTCTGCATCCTAATCCCTACCTGTAGTCTACCTACCTCTGGTATAATGCATTTCCACCTCTCACTCCATCAGTGTTGCTCTGTCTGCATCCTAATCCCTACCTGTAGTCTACCTACCTCTGGTATAATGCATTTCCACCTCTCACTCCATCAGTGTTGCTCTGCCTGCATCCTAATCCCTACCTGTAGTCTACCTACCTCTGGTATAATGCATTTCCACCTCTCACTCCATCAGTGTTACTCTGTCTGCATCCTAATCCCTACCTGTAGTCTACCTACCTCTGGTATAATGCATTTCCACCTCTCACTCCATCAGTGTTGCTCTGTCTGCATCCTAATCCCTACCTGTAGTCTACCTACCTCTGGTATAATGCATTTCCACCTCTCACTCCATCAGTGTTGCTCTGCCTGCATCCTAATCCCTACATGTAGTCTACCTACCTCTGGTATAATGCATTTCCACCTCTCACTCCATCAGTGTTGCTCTGTCTGCATCCTAATCCCTACCTGTAGTCTACCTACCTCTGGTATAATGCATTTCCACCTCTCACTCCATCAGTGTTACTCTGTCTGCATCCTAATCCCTACCTGTAGTCTACCTACCTCTGGTATAATGCATTTCCACCTCTCACTCCATCAGTGTTACTCTGTCTGCATCCTAATCCCTACCTGTAGTCTACCTACCTCTGGTATAATGCATTTCCACCTCTCACTCCATCAGTGTTGCTTGTCCATCTCACTCACGTCTGTAGCCATGAAGTGATTTGAAAGGCTGGTCATGGCTCACATCAACACCATCATCCCAGAAACCCTAGACCCACTCCAATTTGCATACCGCCCCAACAGATCCACAGATGATGCAATCTCTATTGAACTCCACACTGTCCTTTCCCACCTGGACAAAAGGAACACCTATGTGAGAATGCTGTTCATTGGCTACAGCTCAGCGTTCAACACCATAGTGCCCTCAAAGCTCATCACTAAGCTAAGGACCCTGGGACTGAACACCTCCCTCTGCAACTGGATCCTGGACTTCCTGACGGGCCGCCACCAGGTGGTAAGGGTAGGTAACAACACATCCACCATGCTGATCCTCAACACGGGGGCTGTGTGCTCAGTCCCCTCCTGTACTCCCTGTTCACTCATCACTGCACGCCGAGGCATGACTCCAACACCATCATTAAGTTTGCCGATGACACAACAGTGGTAGGCCTGATCACTGACAACAGTGTGACAGCCTATAGGGAGGAGGTCAGAGACCTGGCCGTGTGGTGCCAGGACAACAATCTCTCCCACAACGTGATCAAGACAAAGGAGATGATTGTGAAAGACAGGAAAAGGAGGACCGAGCACGCCCCCATTCTCATCAATGGGGCTGTAGTGGAGCAGGTTGAGAGCTTCAAGTTCCTTGGTGTCCACATCACCAACATCCTAACATGGTACAAACACACGAAGACAGTCGTGAAGAAGGCACGACAAAAGGAGACTGAAAAGATTTGGCATGGGTCCTCAGATCCTCAAAAGGTTCTACAGCTGCACCATCGAGAGCATCCTGACGGGTTGCATCACTGCCTGGTATGGCAACGGATCGACCTCTGACCGCATGACACTATAGAGGGTAGTGCGTACGGCCCAGTACATCACTGGGTCAAGCTTCCTGCCATCCAGGACCTCTATACCAGGCGGTGTCAGAGGAAGGCCATAAAAATGGTCAAAGTCTCCAGTCACCCTAGTCATAGACTGTTCTCTCTTCTACCGCACGGCAAGCGGTTCCGGAGCACCAAGTCTAGGTCCAAGAGGCTTCTAAACATCTTCTACACCCAAGCCATCAGACTCCTGAACATCTAATCAAATGGCTACCCAGACTATTTGCATTATCCCCCCCTTCGCCTACGCTGCTGCTACTCTCTGTTATTATCTATGTATAGTCACTTTAATAACTCTACCTACATGTACATATTACCTCAATAACCTTGACACCGGTGACCCGCACATTGACTCTGCACCGGTACCCCGGTACCACTAGTGCCCTCTCAACCAGCTGGCTACACTAGTGCCCTCTCAACCAGCTGGCTACACTAGTGCCCTCTCAACCAGCTGGCTACACTAGTGCCCTCTCAACCAGCTGGCTACACTAGTGCCCTCTCAACCAGCTGGCTACACTAGTGCCCTCTCAACCAGCTGGTTCCACTAGGACCCGCTCAGCCACCTGGTTCCACTAGGGCCCTCTCAGCCAGCCGGCTCCACTAGGGCCCTCTCAGTCAGCTGGTGTGTGTAGGAGAGTGTGAGATGTGTGTACAAAAAGTAGAAGTACAAATGTCAAGGGAAATTAACTAAAGTGATAAATCTAGTCCTAGGTTTTATTTACTGTGGTGTTTGTTCTCCACTGGTTACCCTGTTCTCATCACAACAGGTCACACATTCTGCTGACATGATTGAACACTGTGGTATTTTACCTAACAGATACGGGAGCTTGTCAATATTATATTTGTTTAAAAAAAATGTTGGGGTCTTTGTAATCTGAGGGAAATATGTGTCTCTTATATCGTTAGAAAGTACAGCTCAGGAGGTTAGAAAGTACAGCTCAGTTTCCACCTCATTTTGTGGCAGTGGGCACATAGCCAGTCTTCTCTCTGCCTGTTTCAATCCTTTCTCAATAGCAAGGCTATGCTCACTTCATTTGTATATTGTACATTTTTTTCTCAGTTTTCTATCAGATAGTCTGTCACCATGTAATGTCTGTTTAGGGCCAAATAGTCTTGGGATTTTTATATTTTGTGGGAAAAAGATCAGGAAACTCATTATTAATATTTTACATGTATTTCACCCCTTATTGTTTGGAACTAAACTATCTCCATATATACTTCCATAAATGTGTTAAACTGGTACCAGGAGACCTTCAGACGAGTCTTGTAAAGCTTGTGGGCGTCCTAGATCAATACAACCTGTATGTGTTCCTGAGAGACTCACCTTTCCATAGTGGGGTCATGTTAGTGTGTCCTAGATCAAACCAACCTGTATGTGTTCCTGAGTGACTCACCTTTCCATAGTGGGGTCATGTTAGTGTGTCCTAGATCAAACCAACCTGTACATGTTCCTGAGAGACTCACCTTTCCATAGTGGGGTCATGTTAGTGTGTCCTAGATCAATACAACCTGTATGTGTTCCTGAGAGACTCACCTTTCCATAGTGGGGTCATGTTAGTGTGTCCTAGATCAAACCAACCTGTATGTGTTCCTGAGTGACTCACCTTTCCATAGTGGGGTCATGTTAGTGTGTCCTAGATCAATACAACCTGTACGTGTTCCTGAGAGACTCACCTTTCCATAGTGGGGTCATGTTAGTGTGTCCTAGATCAATACAACCTGTACGTGTTCCTGAGAGACTCACCTTTCCATAGTGGGGTCATGTTAGTGTGTCCTAGATCAATACAACCTGTACGTGTTCCTGAGAGACTCACCTTTCCATAGTGGGGTCATGTTAGTGTGTCCTAGATCAAACCAACCTGTACGTGTTCCTGAGAGACTCACCTTTCCATAGTGGGGTCATGTTAGTGTGTCCTAGATCAATACAACCTGTACGTGTTCCTGAGAGACTCATCTTTCCATAGTGGGGTCATGTTAGTGTGTCCTAGATCAAACCAACCTGTACGTGTTCCTGAGAGACTCACCTTTCCATAGTGGGGTCATGTTAGTGTTTCCTAGATCAATACAACCTGTACGTGTTTCTGAGAGACTCACCTTTCCATAGTGGGGTCATGTTAGTGTGTCCTAGATCAATACAACCTGTATGTGTTCCTGAGAGACTCACCTTTCCATAGTGGGGTCATGTTAGTGTGTCCTAGATCAATACAACCTGTACGTGTTCCTGAGAGACTCACCTTTCCATAGTGGGGTCATGTTAGTGTGAAGTCCAAACGGTTCTGACACTACAGACAGAAGTTGGCAGATGGACTGTATGACTTCAGACGATGCTTATGGGGTCGTAGAGCAAAACGGAGAACATCATCGTGTTCCTGAGTCTCATCTTTCCATCGTTTAAAGGCCAAACTGATCGGACGTTACAGATTTCCACACGGCCGCAGAAATGGTAGGCTAAGGGTTAAATTGTAAATGAAAAGAGCATCTGCCAAACATGGATTGTGTGTGTGGGGTACAGAGATGTGGTAGTCATATAATAATCATGCTGTGGTCTACATTTAGTTCATCATCAAGCAGACCAGATCATTAGAGATGGTGGGAGAGCCTGTTAGGCTGTTTAAAATGGAACAATATCATTTATATACTGTAGCATGAGACTAATACCTCTATATACATTTAACAGGATTTGAGTGACGTTTTCTAAATTGTTTTATAATAAATATATATTATACATTTTTCACTGAGACATCATGGTGTGTACATCAATTTAAATCCCAACTTGTAATGAAAGTATAAATAATAAAAATCAACAATGTATTGGACAGGCCTATGAGGTCTAAAGGTCTGTCTTTCCAAGACATTCTGTTCATCTGCAAGCAGACCTGATGATTCTAGATGGTGGGAGAGCCTGTTATTTAAAATGGAAGAATATAACTTACTGTAGCCTATATAATGTAACAATGACAATAATCCCTTCATATATACTGTAGTTGAAGGTTATTTTAGTGTCATAAAAAGTGTTCATTAAAACAAATCAGGATGTTTGGTGGATGGATTCAGTGTAGATGTTCTGCTGTGTATCGAGGGGTTTATATGAAAGTGGTAGATTTGTAATTCTTTACAAGAGAAAGTTCTGGATTACTTTTCTTTGGGTGACCTCAGGCTACGGTCTTTGACAATTCAGCTACTTTGGTAACAGTCCTACAACTGTCACCTCATGTAACAACTGATTTACTTAACTAAAGGCACATCTCAATATGTGGTCCAGGTGCCTTAGTGTTCCTATAAAAACCTGTGTCCAAACTCACCATTAAATAGTATCTAATCAGAATAGTGTACAGAGATAAGTTATTGCACCTATTGAAATGTAATGTGTTTTTTAGTGTTTATTCTGTTGCATTAATAAAGTCACTGTTGACTATTACATCAAAATCAGTGTGAACACGTCTGATTGGACTAGATCCATGTTGCGGTGAGACACGTCTGATTGGACTAGATCCATGCTGAGGTGAGACACGTCTGATTGGACTAGATCCATGTTGAGGTGAGACACGTCTGATTGGACTAGATCCATGTTGAGGTGAGACACGTCTGATTGGACTAGATCCATGTTGAGGTGAGACACGTCTGATTGGACTAGATCCATGTTGAGGTGAGACACGTCTGATTGGACTAGATCCATGTTGAGGTGAGACACGTCTGATTGGACTAGATCCATGTTGGGGTGAGACACGTCTGATTGGACTAGATCCATGTTCGGGTGAGACACGTCTGATTGGACTAGATCCATGTTGAGGTGAGACACGTCTGATTGGACTAGATCCATGTTGAGGTGAGACACGTCTGATTGGACTAGATCCATGTTGAGGTGAGACACGTCTGATTGGACTAGATCCATGTTGAGGTGAGACACGTCTGATTGGACTAGATCCATGTTGAGGTGAGACACGTCTGATTGGACTAGATCCATGTTGAGGTGAGACACGCCTGATTGGACTAGATCCATGTTGAGGTGAGACACGCCTGATTGGACTAGATCCATGTTGAGGTGAGACACGTCTGATTGGACTAGATCCATGTTGAGGTGAGACACGTCTGATTGGACTAGATCCATGTTGAGGTGAGACACGTCTGATTGGACTAGATCCATGTTGAGGTGAGACACGTCTGATTGGACTAGATCCATGTTGAGGTGAGACACGTCTGATTGGACTAGATCCATGTTGAGGTGAGACACGTCTGATTGGACTAGATCCATGTTGAGGTGAGACACGTCTGATTGGACTAGATCCATGTTGAGAGGGGAGGGGGTAAAGACAAGAGGGTGAGAAGAGGAGAGGCGAGGGGGAGTAGAGCAGAAGAAAGGGGGAGGAGAGGGGAGAGGAAGGAAGGAAGTGGAGAGGAGAGGGAGGGGGTAAAGACAAGAGGGTGAGAAGAGGAGAAGAGGAGACTGGAGGGGGGATAAGAGAAAAGGAGAGGAGTAGAAGAGAGGGGGAGAAGAGGAGAAGAGAGGAGGAAAGGGGAGGAGAGGAGACTGGAGGGGGGATAAGAGAAAAGGAGAGGAGTAGAAGAGAGGGGGAGAAGAGGAGAAGAGAGAAGGAAAGGGGGGGAGAGGGGAGGGGGGAGGAGGAGAGAAGAGAGGGAGAGAAGAGGAGAATAGAGTGTCAAAAGAGGAGAGGAGAGGGGCAGAAGTGGGGAAGGGGAGAAGAGGAGAGGAGAGGGTTGGAGAAGAGGAGAGGTGGAGAAGAGGAGAGGGGGAGAAGAGGAGAGGGGGAGAAGTGGAGAAGAAAGATGGAGAAGAGGAAAGGGAGGGAAGAGGAGAGGGGAAGAAGAGAATAGGGGGGAGAAGAGGAGAGGGGGAGGAGAGGAGAGGAGAAGAGGGTGGGAGAAGAGAAGGGTAGCGGTGGAGAAGAGGAGAAGAGAGGGGGAGAAGAAAGGGGGAGGAGAGGAGAGGGGAGAGGGGAGGGAGAGGAGAGGAGAAGAAGAGGAGAATAGAGTATCAAAAGAGGAGAAGAGAGGGGCAGAAGGGGAGAAGAGGAGAGGTAGAGGAGAGGTTCCAGGAGAGGGGGAGGGGAGAAGAGGAGAGGGTTGGAGAAGATGAGAAGGGAAGAAGAGGAGAGGGGAGGGGAGGGGAGAAGAGGAGAGGGGGAGGAGAGAAGAGTAGATGAGAGGTGCAGGAGAGAGAGTAAGAGAAGGAAGAGGGGAGGGGAGAGGAGAAGAGGAGAGGGTGAAAAGCAGAGAATTGAAGAGAGGAGAGGAGAAGAGAGCGGGGAGAAGAGGAGAGGGGGAAAAGAGGAGAGGAGTGGTGGGAGAATGAGAGGGGGAGAAGAGGAGGAGGGGAGAAGAGGAGGAAGAGAGGGGATGTGTGGAGAGGGGGGAGAAGATGAGAGGTGCAGAAGAGGAGAGGGGAGAAGGGGGGAGGGGAGATGGGGGGAGAAGTGGAGAATTGAAGAGAGGAGAGGAGAAGAGAGCGGGGAAAGAGGAGAGGAGTGGTGGGAGAATGAGAGGGGGAGAAGAGAGGGGGGAAAGAGGAGAAGAGAGGGGGGAAAGAGGAGAAGAGATGGGGGAAAGAGAAGAAGAGGGGGGAAGAGGATAAGAGATGGGGGAGAACAGGAGAAGAGGAGGGGAGGAGAGAAGAGGGGGAGAAGAGAAGAGGGGGAGAGGAGGAGAGGAGTGGAGGGAGAATGAGAAGGAGAGAAGAGGAGAATAGAGTGTCAAAAGAGGAGAAGAGAGGGGCAGAAGTGGGGAAGGGGGAGAGAGGAGAGGGTTGGAAAAGATGAGAGGGGGAGAAGAGAAGAGGAGAGGGGAGAAGAGGAGAGGTGGAGAGGGGGAGAAGAGGAGAGGCGGGGAGAATAGGGGCAAAAGAGGAGAAGAGAGGGGGAGGTGTGGAGAGGGGGGAGAATAGGAGAGCGGGGAGGGGGAGAAGAGGAGAGGTGCAGAAGAGGAGAGGGGAGAAGGGGGGAGAAGATTAGAAGAGCGGTAGAGAGGAAGAGAAGGGAGAGGGGAGAAGGGGTGAGAAGCAGAGAATTGAAGAGAGGAGAGGAGAAGAGAGGGGGAGAAGAGGAGAGGAGAGGAGAGGGGGAGAAGAGGAGAGGAGAAGAGAGGGGGAGGAGTGGAGAGGAGAGCGGGGTGGAGAAGGGAGGGGAAGAAGTGGAGAGGGGAGAAGAAAAGTGAGAGGAGGAGAGGGGACAGGGGGAGAAGAGGAGAAGAGGGGGAGAAGAGGAGATGAGTGGAGGGAGAATGAGAGGGGGAGAAGAGGAGAATAGAGTGTCAAAAGAGGAGAAGAGAGGGGCAGAAGTGGGGAAGGGGAGGAGAGGAGAGGAGAGGAGAGGATGAGAGGGGAAGAAGAGGAGAGGGGGAGTGGAGAAGATGGGGAGAAGAGGAGCGGGAGAAGAGATGGGGAGAAGAGGAGAAGAGATGGGGAGAAGAGAAGGGTAGAGGTGGAGAAGAGAAGATGAGAGGGGGAGGGGAAGAGAGGGGGCGGAGAGGAGAAGAGATGGGTAGAAGAGGGAGAAGAGGAGAAGATAGGGGGAAAAGAGGAGAGGACAGGTGGAGGAGAGGAGAGGGGAAGAAGAGTAGAGTAGGGAGGGGAGATGGGGGGAGAAGAGGAGAGGTGGAGAAGAGGGGAGGGGAGAAGAGGGGGAGAAGAGGAGATGGGGGGAGAAGAGGGGCAAAAGAGGAGAAGAGAGGGGGCGGTGTGGAGAGGGGGAGAATAGGGGAGGGGGAGAAGAGAAGAGTAGATGAGATGGGGGAGAAGAGGAGAAGAGTTGGGGGAAAGAGGAGAAGAGAGGGGGAGGAGAAGAGGGAGAGAAGAGGAGAAGAGAGGGGGAGAAGAGAAGAGAGGGGATAAGAGGAGAGAAGAGAAGATGAGAGGGGGATAAGAGTAGAGGGGAGAGGGGGAGAAGAGAAGAGAGGGGGCGGAGAGGAGAAGAGAGGGGTAGAAGAGGAGAATATAGGGGGAAAAGAGGTTAGGAGAGGGTTGGAGAAGATGAGAGGGGAAGAAGAGTAGAGAAGAGGGGGAGGAGAGGTGGAGAAGAGGAGAGGGGGAGAGGAGAAGAGGGGGAGAAGAGGAGATGGGGAGAGAAGAGGAGAATTGAAGAGAGGAGAGGAGAAGAGAGGGGGAGAAGAGGAGAAGAGAGGGGGAGAACAGGAGAAGAGGGGGAGAAGAAGGGTGGAGAAGAGGAGAAAGGAGGGGGAGCTGGGAGAGGGGGATGAGTGTAGAGGAGAGGAGAGTGGGGTGGAGAAGGGAGGGGCAGAAGAGGAGAAGAGAGGGGGAAAAGAGGAGATGAGAGGGGGAGAAGAGGAGAGGGGGAGAAGAGGAGAGGAGAGGGGAGGATTGTAGAGGAGAGGAGAGGGGGAAAAGAGGAGAAGAGAGGGTGAGAAGAAGAGTGGGGGAGAAGATTAGAAGAGAGGGGGAGAAGAGGAGATGAGATTAGGAGAAGAGAGAGGGGGAGAAGAGGGGTGGAAGAGATGAGAATAGAGGGAGAAGAGCATGCGAGGTGAAGTGTGGGTGGAGAGGAGTAGACGAGAGGGGCAGAAGAGGAGAAGGGAGGGGGAGAAGGGGAGAAGGGAGGGGGAGAAGATGAGAGGAAAGGGGGAGGAGAGGAGAGGTGCAGAAGAGGAGAAGGGAGGGTGAGAAGAGGATTAGAGAGGGGGAGAAGGGGGGTAGAAGAGAGTGAGAGAAAAGGAGAAGAGGGGGGAGAAAGGGAGAAGATTAGAGGGGAGAAGAGAAGAGGAGAGAGGGGGAGAAGAGGAGACGGGAGGGGCAGAAGAGGAGAAGAGAGGGGAAGATTAGTAGAAGAGAGAGGGAGAAGAGGAGTAGAGAGAGGGAGAAGAGGAGTAGAGAGGGAGAAGAGGAGTAGAGAGGGAGAAGAGGAGTAGAGAGGGAGAAGAGGAATAGAGAGGGAGAAGAGGGGTAGAGAGAGGGAGAAGAGGAGTAGAGATGGGGAGAAGAGGAGTAGAGAGGATGATAAGAGGAGAAGTGAGGGGGAGGAGGGGAGAGGAATAGGAGAGGGGGGGAGAAGAGGAGAGGGGAGGGGAGGAGATGGGCAGATGAGGAGAGGCGGGGGAGAAGAGGAGAGGAGAGGAGAGAAGAAGGGAGAAGAGGAGTTGGGGGATTATGACATTTGACCGTCTGACTTGGAAAAGTGGTATCCTATGATGTTGTCATGTTGAAAGTCACTGAGCGCTTCATTAAGGCCATTCTACTGACAATGTTTGTCTATGGAGATTGCATGGCTGAGTGCTTGATTTAATACATCTGTCAGGAAGGGGTGTGGCTGAAATAGAATCCACTAATTTGAAGGGGTGTCCACATACTTTTGTATATATAGTGTATGTACACATGTGTGTTGTTGCACCATACCAACGATAAGCCTGTCTTCCCATCACATCATGAAAGGTCACGTTGATGTTCATTTAACCTCTGTCTCTCTCTTCCTCTGACTCCTCCCTTTCTCCTCTGTCTCTCTCTTCCTCTGACTCCTCCCTTTCTCCTCTGACTCCTCCCTTTCTCCCTTGTCTCTCTCTTTCTCCTCTGTCTCTATCTCTCTGTCTCTGTCTCTCTCTTTCTCCTCAGATCTCCAGGCTCAAAGCGTCAGTCCACCACGTAGGTAGAGTATAAATCTACAGTGACTATAGCAGTTCAATATTAGTCAACTTTATTATCCCACATGGAGAAATTCATGTGTCCATACAAACCATTCTAAAACCCAATAACAAGTAGTGTTTTATGGAACTACTAATACTTGTCAACCACAAAGCATTACTGCTGTTAGAATAACAGAATCACTGTCATCATCTGTCCTCACCACTGTGTTTTCCTCTCTGCTGTTTACAGCTGAATACTCAGTCAGACTGGTGAATGGAACCACTTCCTGTTCTGGGACAGTGGACGTCTTCTATGAAGGAGAGTGGTCAGGTCTATGTTCTGGGTGGAGCATGAGAGATACTAAGGTTGTGTGTAGAGAGCTGGACTGTGGGAATGTTGTAGCTGAATCTAGAGGACGTCTGGTTGAAGATGGAAGAGGAGGAGTCAGACTATATAGCAGATGCTATGGAGATGAGTCTTCATTTAGACAGTGTGGCATCAGAGGAGGACTTGGTAACTGTGATGGTGAATATTATCATCATGTGATCTGTTCAGGTAAGAGACTGGTCATATTGAGAGATTTATTTATACATTATACAATATTACCATGTATCATGTTTTATTTTTATTTCATTTAAATAGAGGGAGAGATGTCAGATGTATTTAGACATTATATTTGTGTTTGTCATATTGGTTTATGGGAGATGTTCATGGGCAGATGATTGTAGTTCAGATGGTACTGAAGTGAAGCTGCCTGATGGATGTCCAGCTGTTTATTTTCTATAAAGTGAAGTGAACTTATTCCTGTCTCCTGCCTGCATTATTCCCAACCCGATCCTGAGTGACTAAGAACCCATTTCTACCTCTTACAGTATCAAACATAGCAAACTACTATCTTTTATCCAACATATTTGTGTTTAGTCCTTGACAGTGTCATCAACAAAACTGATTGAATGTTCAACCAACTCTTTTTCTCCAGAGTCTGTGCGGCTTGTGGATGGAGCTGGTCTCTGCTCTGGGAGAGTGGAGGTGAAGTCCAATCAGTCCTGGGCCTCAGTGTGTGAAGCTGACTTTGACCGGCAGGATGCAGAGGTAGTCTGTGGGGAGCTTGGCTGTGGGGCTCCTGCAGCTCTACAGGGGGGGCTCTATGGAGGAGGTGAGGGTCAGACCTGGGATAAAGAGTCCCTTCTCCTGGACTGTGACACCTCAGACAGAAAACACAACACCTGCCTACCTGGCAATGCTGTTGGACTCACCTGCTCAGGTAAGAAACAGTTTGTCACTCAATCAACAATGTTTCTCACCTGGAGTGAAGAATATGAGAGACAATATAGGTGTGTTTTAGTGAGAAAATAGTAAGATTACTGTCTCTCTCTTTTCTTTTCTCAGAGCCTGATGATGTGAGGCTGGTGGGAGGAGGCAGTCGCTGTGCTGGTGGAGTGGAGCGGTACGACCAGGGAGAGTGGAGGACTGTGGGAACTGGAGACAGGAACCAGGAGTATGTAGCTGCAGTAGTGTGTAGACAGCTGGGTTGTGGCTCCACTGTTTCAGTAATACCTGGAAACACCACTAGAGGGTTTAGAGTTTCCTGTTCTGGGTCTGAGCGTGCACTGAGGAGGTGTAGAAGATATGATGATCTCCATCCTGGACTCACAGTGATCTGCTCAGGTAATAACAACATATTATAATTATATTCAACTGATTTCCTTCATTCATACAACTTCCTCTGCACCTCTCATGATGACTGTTTAGCTTGTAAATCTGCTTTACTAAATAGATCACTCAGTCAAGTAGGAATCAAATACAACTTAAATATCCCAGAATGCTTTTGTATTTGAGTGTTATCTCAGTGAACGTCTCTACTCACTACCACTGTCACATGTCATGTTATTGTCATATCTAAATGAGGAAAGTAGTTGAGGAGCTACGTTTTATTTTTCTCTCCTCTTGTTCCAGATGTCCTGCTTAAGCCTGATATCAACATATGTTGTCTCAGTGACTGTAGGCCCACTACTCATGTTGCCCTGTGAGAGAGGGTGGCTAGCACTGTTACATGCTGATGTTATTGTCATATCTATAGGAAACTAGTTGAAGAGGTTTTTCTTCTTCTCTTTTATTGTTATAAAATATAATGGCGCCTGAAGACATGGCAGCAGTTTTACAGGCGACTAACCAGTTGTACTATTATGAGGGGGGTGTTTGTAACTTATTTTGTGCATAATGTTTCTGCCACCGTCTCTTACGGCAAAAAAGATCTTCTGGATATCAGGACAGCGATCACTCATCTCGGATTAGACTGAGATTTTTTCTTCAACAAGCAGAAAGCACAGGATATACTGCGAACACGCGACAAGGCCGACATCCCCATTATTGGCAATAGAAAGAGACGCAGGTACAGAGGACACAGAGGTGCCTCGTAAGGATCCGCAGAAGGCGAGTGGGAAAGCTGCCGTTACCGTTAATATTACTCGCCAACATACAATCATTGGACAATAAATTAGACGACGTACGAACACGAATATCCAACTGCGCATCAATAACTGTAACATCTTATGTTTCACGGAATCGTGGCTGAATGATGACATGGATACTCAGATAACAGGATATACGCTGCACCAGCTAGATAGAACAGCACACTCCAGTAAGACGAGGGGGGGCGGTCTGTGCATATTTGTGAACAACAGCTGGTGCACGAAATCTAAGGAAGTCTCTAGATTTTGCTCGCCTGAAGTAGAGTATCTTATGATAAACTGTAGACCACATTATTTGCCAAGAGAGTTTTCATCTATACTTTTCGTGGCTGTTTATTTACCACTACAGACAGATGCTGGTACTAAGACTGCACTCAGTCAGCTGTATAAGGAAAGAGCAAACAGGAAACCACTCACCCAGAGGCGGCGCTCCTAGTGGCCGGAGACTTTAATGCTGGGAAACTTAAATCAGTTTTACCTAATTTTTATCAACATGTTAAATGCGCAACCAGAGTGAAAAAAAACTAGATCACCTCTACTTCAGACACAGAGACACATACAAAGCTCTCCCTCGCCCTCCATTTGGTAAATCTGACCACAATACTATCCTCCTGATTCCTGCTTATGTGGGAGTAAATGAGACACATAAGCAACACAGATGTCTAGGATAGCTGAACACTAAAAATAGACCACATGAAGAAAGGGCGACACATAGGCGCCCAGGACAACTGGACACACTAATGATAGAAGAGACACATAGTCTGCGGATCCTAATAAGGGCAAACATACCAAGGCATACACTGAGCTAAATACAGGGCCAAGACATAGGCCTATAGGATAGAGAGTCATATACTATTTTTAGGACAAGCAAGGGCTCTGCCACCATTATAATCTAACTGAAAGCAGATATGGGCGTTAGTAGGCGTGAACAAGCAGGAAGCCTGAACTAAAAAGATAATGGTGGCAGAGGAATTAGGGGAATAATGGTTATTTGCATATTCATATTGTTCAGCCCACTAGGGCATATTTCTCCTATCATTTCATGTAACTATTTTAAGTTTGTTTGTTTGTTTATGCATTTCTGTGAATTAATTAGTTAGTAATGATTTAAGACAATTGATGTATGGATGACTCATAGTGAAGACTGGGTTCGTGCAGATAATCAACAATTTACGACGTTTGGAATGAGACTAACGTGAGGTAAAAATAAATCAATCAATCAGAAGACTATTGATCAGATATGAAAATATCTGAAAGGTTATATTGGGAAATTATAACTTTGTAATCTAATAACTTTCCCTGGTGCCCTCGAATTCATAGTTAATTAGTTACGTTATTACTCAAGTGATCGCGTAATCCCTAACTACAGGAATCTTTGATAAATACTATAAGTCTTCAATTTAACGATAGCAAAGACACGACATATATGACGCCCCCTGTGAGGGATCTAAGATAGAATTAGACTCTGCTGTGTAATTCCAAATATCAATTGTGCAAACAGAAATTGTACAAACAGACTGCTTTCTATAAAAATTGGCTGCGTGTGTGTATTCCTATTTGAAGAGGCTACATTGCGCCTCCGGTAGCGGTCTTTTAGCGTCAGAGCAGTGAGTGGTAAATTCCAGACTTAGTCCGTTAGGCCAAACGGTACTATGTCTGTCGGTCAATATTAACTTCTAGAGCCAATAAGGTTAGAAATTAGAAGATATTCGTTCGGTGACTGAGCCGAAGTATTTGTCTGCCTACCACACTAAACCAGTGTGGACTGACTACAGGCATAGCTATATTTATGTACCGTGTCGCTCCGGTCAACATAACGCTAGCAAAATAGGCCGAAGGGTTTAAGGTGAGACGTCACTAGTAAACCTACCCTCTCCATGGCGAGAGGGACCCTATTTTTGCTTAGAACGTGATATTTCTGAACAATGTAAGCTAGCACGAGGTGGGAAATCCACGAGATGCATGCTAACATAGAGGGATTTCTTTTTTTCAAGTTCTGTGTGCTGTTTAAATTCCTCCGCCTCGCGCGACGGAAGTCCCGCCCTTCCGTTTGATTTCAGCATTCTGCATCACTGATGGTGAAGAATGGCAAGTACAGCTCTTAAAAGAAGTGGCGAATATCCAAACGTGGATCACGTTTAAATAATCCAGCAATCTCAATTGTTTGGGTCTCATTCAATTTATTTATTTAAATTGTCGGACATACCTTTCTAGGTTCTTCCAATTAAATGAGACATCTTAAACTTCTCATATTAACCTAGATTAAGCACTTCTCAGGTTAATTAAAGTTTAATTCACAAATTGCCTATACAGGTTTGATTTATCATTAAATTGATCGATCAGTAAAATTTGGGTTTTTCAAAACCCATTCAGTAATCCAGTACTGACAGAAGCCCCGCCCCAGCGGGAATCCCATGTGGTTTCGGCCTTAGGGAGAAGTGCCACAGTGTTGAATGTGCCCAACATTTGGTCTACTGTTTACACTTATGATATCCAATCAACAGAGATTTTATGGATTATCGTCTCATTCAATTTAATAAATTAAATTGTTGAACATAATTTAATGTTCTTCCAATCAAATGAGACACTTTTAAACTTATCATATTAACCTAGATGAAGCCACATCTCATGTTAATTAAAGTTTAATACCCAGATAGCCTACACAGGTAGGATTAATCATTGGCATTGATTAATTAATTCAATTTTCTTTTGTAAATTCATTCACGTCCAACTTCCACATTACTGGTACAGTACTGGTAGTTCGTCAACATCTATAAATAGATTAAACTTGTCTTTGCAGCTTCCAATATATTCCAAAAACCAAATTTAGGAAAATTAGGAAAAACATTTTTCCTTTCAAAATGTTCTAATAATGTGCAAGCAATCAGAGGGGGTAATCCCCACCCGCCCGCTAATTAGTGAACCTCCACCCGCAAATGTATTGATCTCTGACCTCAGCAGCGATACCAACACTAATTATGCCCTTAGTGGAAAAGCAGACAACAACGCGTCCCAAAATCAACCATCAAGCGCAGGCCTCGTAAAGGTTCTCTCCAGTCTAGCCCTGATGTCTTGCCACCCGAGATTGGCATCTGTCCAATACCGCAGTGCACAGCTGAAGCACGAGCAGGTGATGGTAGACATGGAGGGACAGGTGGAGAGAACCGGGACAAACTAATGACAAATGCAGAAAATGGAAAAATTCTGCTAGCTATGGAACTACGCTTGAAAACTGAACAATTAAATAAAATTGCAAAAACGTATGACGATGAACAAGCACATGCTCTTCAACAAAATCGTTTTCTACAGGAACAAAATCAAATGCTACTGGAACAACTCGATTTATACAAAACTAAATACGATGATGTCCACGCCAAACTAGATAAATCTGAAGAGTTATCTACAAACAGGAGCGCTCAACTTGATAACATGCATGCAGTTATGTTGAACGTTACTCAAAATAACACGGTTCTACTCAAAACGCTGCAGACCAAAGACGATCAGTTAATGAACATAATGACAAAGTTGGATGACAAATCAGCAGAACTCATTGAAGTCGCTGACCAAATGAATGATGAGAGAACTCAGGTGATGAAGATGGAAATATTGATTTCTAAGCAAGCAGCGGAAATCTCATCACTGAATCTCTCGCTCCGTACTCGAGACCTCTATTTGCAAACCATGACAGATAAGTTTGAGACCGAAAGGAGCAAGTGTGACACTCACGTGTCCAAAATCAGTACTCTAAGCGCTCAAGTGGACTCTGCAATGCAGCAGAATACCACCCTTAGGTACCATCTGGAGGAAATCCAGAATGGTCACGCTCTACAGCGTGACTACCAATCCAAGCAACCGGAGCCCTGTACTCACAGGAGTAAAGACGATAGGTTTCAGACCTTGCCTCCCTCATGTGTCCCTCAGTCTTCTCTTGGCCATTCGGCACTGAGTAATATTGCGCCTCTTGGCCAACAACAACAAGGCTTGGCTTCTCCTCTTGGCCTTTCGGCCCCAATCTCTCCACAGGATGAAGCCAACCCTCTCCGCCCGCTTGGCGCGGAATACCTTGACAAACTCGTCAAGTATTTCCCCACCTTTGACCCCGTTCCAGGTCAGCCAAACGATACTGAGACGTTCCTAACTGACATAGAGGACGCGTTGGATGGCTACCCGAACGCTACAGGTTCTGACAGGGTTTACCTGTTGAAGCGAACGTCAAATAGACACGTGACAAGGTTAATTCGTCTACAACAGCAACACGTGCTAAATGACTACGCTAAACTTGCCACAGCTTTGAAAGTAGAATTCAGTGGTTCTGCGACTCGCAAACACAATAGCTCACTGGCTAACACCGTCAAACAAGCTCGGAACGAACACCCACAAGCTTACAATCATAGGCTTCGTTCAGCTTACTTTGGCCTACTCACTGAAACAGGCATGGAAGACCTGTTACCTTTTAAACAAATGTTCCTGTCGAACATGTATCCTACCTTCATTACCTACTTGGGCCCTGCCGCCCACGTTGGCTTGCCTATCTTACAACTCAGAGAGCTTGCAAGCACAGCTTTTGAGGCATCAAAAGTTCACAACGCTAAGAGCCCTGACCACTCGGTTTTGAAGTTTGACCAGGAGCACTCACTCCAGCTAGAGGGTGCATTATCAGGTATTGGAGCGTTGAGAGATGACGCACAACAACAGTTTCTACCACGAAACCATGAGTCCAATAACCTCCGCGGTCGAAATAACTGTAAAGTACGTCGCAATCAACATGACTACCGCTACAATCGACCTGTTCGCTACGTTCCTGCACCCAACCCACACAAAGTGTCAGAGCACAAGGGTAACAAAGGGTTGAAGGACAATCAAAACGTAGACCAATGTTCTCCAGAAGTTCCACTACGGGAAGAACTAAAGCGAGGACAATTTGAGAAAAGGGTAAAAGATAAATCACAAGGACTAGACGGGGAATTACCGGACACCAGGTCCGCAGAAATTAACACCCTTAGCAAGGACGTTAAAGTTCAAATTTCTCCCGCTCTCATTCAAGACCCCATCCAGGGCCCGCTTGATCAAGAAACAAGCCCCCGGGCTTTGTCTATAGACTCTGATACAAAGGTTGCGAAGAAAAAGGTCAAACGCTTCGTTAATGCCAAGCCCACTCAAAATCGTAAAAGTCAATCTGCTTCCACCTTGAACAGAAATGGCACATCACGTCGTTGCGAAAGACCACTCCACTTTGTGGGGAATATGTCCACTAAACACGAATCAAAACGGACGTACCTGGAAACAGTCCTGGAGGACTGCTTAACTTGTCATGCGCTAATTGATTCGGGTGCGACAATATCACTCATCTCTAAAACATTGTTTGATAATCTAAAAAGGGCTTTGAAGCCAACTAAACGTTGGTTAAAAGTGGAACGATGCGACACTACACTTCGAGGGGTCACTCAGACTACCTCGGCTCTCACATTGAGAGTCATGCTGAAACTACACTTCAAGGACGTATCGCTCATTCACCCTGTGTACGTTACCAGCCTCGAAACTGTATCCCTGCTACTTGGAGCAGACTTGATGGATCGGTTACTCCCATTGATGGATTGGAAAACCAACCAGGTATGGTCACAGGCCACCCTGCCTTCTCCACTGACCACACTGTCTTCCCCTAACGCTAGCTGCAACGCAGTCAGTCACGAGGGATATCTGTCAAAAGCACCCCTTGGGAAAAATACGTTTAAAAACCTCTTGGGGCAGAATCCGATCCAAGGAGATATTACGATACCTCGACACATTCCATCAGCCAACCTGATTGACCATTCTTTTCATGATTTCAAGCCAGCTGTCTCTGTTAATAAGCAACTTCCCTCCTCCGTGCAGTCGTGCAATACGGTAGTTGAGATGAACTCCTCTTGCCCTTCAGACATTTCCGCAAGCACTGCGGCCGTCTCAGCAAGAAAAACATCGATGCGCAGAGTATACTCTGCTTCCGATGATACACCTTCCGCTTTGTTGGGGACTGTCAACCCTTACAATGACACTAATGGCGTCAGTCCAGCAACTGACCCGATGATTCCCACTGGTGAAACACTTGGCGATATCACAGACCGATATCCTTGTCTCAGTTCGCAGGTACTGAAGAGGTTGCCACACGCGGACACGGTGGGGACTGACATGCCTCGACAGCCACTGAGCGTTTTGAAGCACAAACACCAGGAGATTTGGTTGAAAGGTTACAGCCATTCTCATAACAACGCGGCCGCTGACAACTCGTACATCGGGTCCGATCTTTTCATTTGCGCCTCGGACACCAACACCACCCGCTGGTGGGGGGGTCCTGAGACACAAAGGGGGGGAATAGTAGCCCAGACCCATGATGAGCCTCATCGAGGCCGGTGGGGGGGTCAAGACTACGGACAACACCGTACGAGGCCGCCAGAGCATAAATCAAATCTAGTTGTAAACTCCCCGATGAGAACATTGAGGAGCAGACAGGCCCCTAGACGGGGATTATCTTAGAGCACATCTAAAATAGTACTGAGGTGTACCGCACTGGTCGTAAAGGAAGTCCAGTGGACTTGTCCACCTCCAAAACAAATGGCAACAATAATCATTCCTTGCCATGTGTAGGTTCAACTACAATACAACTAGTAAAATGCTCCAATCATGTGTTCCGGTAGTATAATATTTCAAAATAAATCGGTAGGATAACTGGTCCCTTTGAGCATCAGTACCAATACCAGCAACAGTCAGTCTAGCTACAATCAGTAAGGAGGTTAGAGACCTAACCAATCAAATTACTCTTGACAATAGCGACATAGGAGTCACTCAGAGTGCAACACAGGGAAGGGAATCTCCAGTGCACTCTTCCAATGGTTAACACACATGCCACTAATAAATAGAATCCTTCATTCAGGAGGAAAATTATTAGAATCATTAACCATGATCACACCACGTACGACTGGTCCAATACTTAAAGAGTACTTCCGTCGTGAGGTCAGCTCCTCCGTGGATAACATAGCTATGAAATAGACTTCATACCTATCACCACTACAATAGTGGAAAACACAGTGACTTAGTAAAAACTACTACAGACTCCCTCGACACCAATTCTGACTGACCTCCAGGCATCGACCTGAAAATTACCTGACTACGTCAGACTCATTCTGAACAAGTTGTAATCTGCCAGGATACTTGGTTTTCTTCCCTTGACATGCGCGCTTGTTTAAGCATAAACGCACATGAACAACAGAACATCCAATTAGGATTTATGCTAGGATCACTTAAGGGTCCAAGCAAAATACCAGCCTTAGTAAAGTTGAACATTTACTTCTAGGCCTTTGTCTCTACAGCACTCACCAGTTTTCTTCCCAGAAGTCCATAGGTCATCCCTGTAGACTGCCCAAAACTAGTGCCTTACAGCTGTAAAGTTATCATATAGTTATCAACTTAGGATAGTGCCTAAGCAACACACCAAGTAGGAAAACCCTAGATATGGCATTAGAGACAATGCCATGATAGTCATTTTGCCAGAACATTGGACGTATATAGAATACAGTCCAATTAGATTATTTTTGTGTGAGAACTATATTTTGTATCTTTTTTTTGTTTATGCTTTCATTCCTTTTCGGTTCAGTTCCTTTGACATTTAGGAAGTGATAGAGCCATAAACAACTTCCCCATACAACATTCACTTAGTGCCACAACGCCGCTCATTGGGGAATGAATGTAATTATATATATATTTCATGAGTGTGTGTGCGTTGTTAACATCTGCCTAAGTTACTGCTCAGATCTCCCAGTCTGGACGACAACCAGACGACGGGTCCGGAACGGCGACCCCAAATCCGGACACCCACGGCCCATCCTTGTGGCGGCATGCCCGCTGTCAGAGAGCCTACCAAGGTAAACCACCAAGGGGGGGACCACAACGGCGATCACCAACCAGGACATCCCCTGGCCCTCCCTGGGGTACTTTGCAGCTTCCAGGGAACCTACCAAGGTACATCACTAGAAGGGACCGCAACGGCGATCACCAACCGGACATCAACTGCCATCCTTGTGGTGGACTGCTCCGCTTTCAGAGAAGCCTACCAAGTTCAACCACCAGAGGGGACTGCAACGATGATCTACAAACAGGACACCATGTGTTCATGATTTTATGTTGATTTGTAACTTGCAGGACAAACAAGATCCAAACCACCAGGGGGGGTATGTCATGACGTCGCCTGCTTGGGTATTGCAAACCTCACCACCCCCTCTCCCTGCCTTTCCCTGCCTCTTCAACCCATGCTGTGGTCACAGAGAGGTCGTAAATTCCTGAGAATCTCCTCATGGCCCAACAGTATTAGACAGAGGGTAAACTTTCAGGACAAAGGAATTCTCTTCCACCTCACAGAACTTGAGGTACGAACATATTTCATATTCCTGCAAAAGTATGAAAGCTCGGTGGAGAGTCCAGCTATGAACCTGTCCATTTGTCACCACGTGGGAAACTCATGTGAGACTGTGGGACTACATTACCATATCGCTGTTTATATAATAACCTCAGATATGAGGTTTACATCTGTTTGTTGTATAAAATGAATGAGTGAGTATGATACTGTTTGTATAATTGTGTAATATGATTTTGGACTGTTTAATTAAGAAAAATACAAATACCTTTTTGATTTGAACTAAATCCAAGGACCGCCCTGAGCCCAGTATGGGTCAGAGACCATGGGACAGCCCCTCTCTGCTATCTGAATAAAAGCCAACTCTAAGAAATTACCATTGAGACCATGTTTATCCTCCAAGGAGGAGAACGAAGGTTGAGTATAATTGCTGAATCTTTAACCATACCACGTGGTTAAAACTCTTATACGAATCATAACAAGTCTTTGATATTGACTACTAGTCTGCAGCTAGGAATTCGGTATCATTGAACGCGAAGAAAGACAACCGCCGAAACAAGCATTCTATAACGAATGTCACTCTGAACAATCCACAATAACTACGGCAGAAGGAGCTCCAACAAAACGAACTTCTCTCCAACGATCAAGACGACACACATGAGCGTAAATATATATATATTGATTGCAATTGTTCCCGAATGAGTGAGCGTTCATGTGTAAGGATTAGCATGTCAATTGTTATAATTATGGACTCTGTAGTGAATTCTTAGTCGAACGCCATTTTCCCTTTGTCTAACAGCCGCCATGCCGGTTCAGCCCACTAGGGCATATTTCTCCTATCATTTCATGTAACTATTTTAAGTTTGTTTGTTTGTTTATGTATTTCTGTGAATTAATTAGTTAGTAATAAATAAATGATTTAAGACAATTGATGTATGGATGACTCATAGTGAAGACTGGGTTCGTGCAGATAATCAACAATTTACGACGTTTGGAATGAGACTAACGTGAGGTAAAATAAATAAATCATTAATCAGAAGACTATTGATCAGATATGAAAATATCTGAAAGGTTATATTGGGAAATTATAACTTTGTAATCTAATAACTTTCCCTGGTGCCCTCGAATTCATAGTTAATTAGTTACGTTATTACTCAAGTGATCGCGTAATCCCTAACTACAGGAATCTTTGATAAAAACTATGTCTTCAATTTAACGATAGCAAAGATACGACACTACAAAGGAAGCACTTCCGCGAGCTTCCCAGTGAGAGGAGCCTAAAAGATGAGCTAAATCACTTCTGTGCTCGCTTCGAGGCAAGCCACACTGAGGCATGCATGAGAGCACCAGCTGTTCTTGATGACTGTGCGATCACGCTCTCAGTAGTCGATGTGAGTAAGACATGTGATGTGAGTTAAACAGGTCAACATTCACAAGGCCGCAGGACCAGACAGATTACCAGGACGTGTGCTCCGTGCTTGTGCTGACCAACTGGCAGGTGTCTTCACTGACATTTTCAACATGTCCCTGATTGAGTCTGTAATACCAACATGTTTCAAGCAGACCACCATAGTCCCTGTGCCCAAGAAGACTAAGGCAACCTGCCTAAATGACTACAGACCCGTAGCACTCACGTCCGTAGCCATGAAGTGATTTGAAAGGCTGGTCAAGGCTCACTTCAACACCATTATCCCAGAAACCCAAGACCCACTCCAATTTCCATACCACCCCAACAGATCCACAGATGATGCAATCTCTATTACACTTAACACTGCCCTTTCCCACCTGGACAAAAGGAACATCTATGTGAGAATGTTATTCATTGACTACAGCTCAGCATTCAACACCATAGTACCCTCAAAGCTCATCACTAAGCTAAGGATTTTGGGACTAAACACCTCCGTCTACAACTGGATCCTGGACTTCCTGACGGGCCGCCCCCAGGTGGTGAGGGTAGGTAGCAACACATCTGCCACACTGAACCTCAACACTGGAGCCCCTCAGGGTTTCGTGCTCAGTCCCCTCCTGTACTCCCTGTTCACCCACGACTGCGTGGCCAGGCACGACTCCAACACCATCATTAAGTTTGCAGACGACAGAGACAACAACAAGCCTATAGGGAGGATGTCAGAGACCTGGCCGGGTGGTGTCAGAATAACAACCTGTCCCTCAACGTAACCAAGACAAAGGAGATGATTGTGGACTAAAGGAAAGGGAGGACCGAGCACGCCCCCATTATCATCGACTGGGCTGTAGTGGAGCTGGTTGATAGCTTCAAGTTCCTTGGTGTCCACATCACCAACAAACTAGAATGGTCCAAACACACCAAGACAGTCGTAAAGAGGGCGTGACAAAACCTATTCCCGCTCAGGAAACTAAAAAGATTTGGCATGGGTCCTCAGATCCTCAAAAGGTACTACAGCTGCATCATCGAGAGCATCCTGACTGGTTGCATCACTGCCTGGTATGGTAACTGCTCAGCCTCCAACCGCAAGGCCCTACAGAGGGTAGTGCCAGTATGGCCCAGTACATCACTGGGGCTAAGCTGCACGGTGTCAGAGGAAGGCCCTAAAAAATTGTCAAAGAACCAGCCACCCCAGTCATAGACTGTTCTCTCTACCACCGCACGGCAAGAGTTACCGGAGTGCCAAGTCTAGGACCAAAAGGCAACAGTTTTTACCCGCAATCCGTAAGACTCCTGAACAGGGCATCAAATGACTACCCGGACTTTTACGCTGCTGGTACTTTCTGATTATCATATGTGCATAGTCACCTTAACTATACATTCTTGCACATACTACCTCAATTAGCCCGACTAACCAGTGCCTGTATATCCTGTCTAGCCCCCCCCCCCACATTCCACTGAAAAGCGCGCGAAATTCAAAAATATTTTTTTGAAATATTTAACTTTCACACATTAACAAGTCCAATACAGCAAATGAAAGACAAGCATCTTGTGAATCCAGCCAACATGTCCGATTTATAAAATGTTTTACAACGAAAACACCACGTATATTTATGTTAGCTCACCACCAAATCCAAAAAAGCACAGACATTTCTTTCACAGCACAGGTACTTTCACAAAACCCCCAAATAGAGATAGAATTAATCACTAACCTTTGAAATTCTTCATCAGATGAGTCATATAACATCATGTTACACAATACATTTATGTTTTGTTCGATAATGTGCACATATATATATAAAAAAAATCTCAGTTTACATTGGCGCGTTACGTGCAGTAATGTTTTGATTCCAAAACATTTGGTGATTTTGCAGAAATACTCATAATAAACATTGATAAAAGATGCAAGTGTTATTCACATAATTAAAGATAAACTTATCCTCTATGCAACCGCTGTGTCAGATTTCAAAATAAACTTTACGGAAAAAGATTCATCTGAGAACGGCGTTTAGAGCCCAAACCAGCCAAAGAAATAGTCGCCATTTTGGCGTCAACAAAAGCTACAAAAACACTATAAATATGCACTTACCTTCGAATAACTTAATCAGAAGGCACTCCCAGGATTCCCAGATCGACAGAAATGACTGAAAAGTTCCATAAAGCCCATCATTTAGCCACTTGTTGTTAGCATGTTCAGCCCAGGAATCCATTTTCATGACGCACGAGAAATCCCTCCAGACAAAAACTCAAAAGTTCCGTTACAGGTCGTAGAAACAGGTCAAATGATGTTTGCAATCCATATTTAGTATGTGTTTTACATTAATCATCAATAAGGATCCAACCGGAGAATTTCATTGTCTGAAGAAAGAGCATTGGAATGAGAGCTCTCTCTCTCCCTCGCGCGCAAATCCAGAATAAGAATTCTGACGACCACTCACTAAAACAGCTCCTATGAGCCCCTCCTTTATAGTAGAATCATAAGACTAAAATCTAAAGACGGCGACATCTAGTGGAAGCCCTAGGCAGTGTTTGTTCAGTCATATCTAGAAGGGGTACCATTTGACACTGTTTTGAAAATCGAGTTCTCATTTCCTGTTTTGACCTCTTCTCAGGTTTTTGTCTGCCAAATGAGTTCTGTTATACTTACAGAAATAATTCAAACAGTTTTAGAAACTTCAGAGTATTTTCTATACAATAGTAATAATAATATGCATGTATTACCTTCTGGGACAGAGTAGGAGGAAATTTTGTTTGGGCACGCAATTTGTTCAAAGTGGAAACACTGCCCCCTATCCCGATGAAGATATAGCCTCTCTACTGTATATAGCCTCGCTACTGTATGTAGCCTCTCTACTGTATATAGCCTCACTACTGTATATAGCCTCACTACTGTATATAGCCTCACTACTGTATATAGCCTCTCTATTGTATATAGCCTCTCTACTGTATATAGCCTCTCTATTGTATATAGCCTCTCTACTGTATATAGTCTCGCCACTGTATATAGCCTCGCTACTGTATATAGCCTCGCTACTGTATATAGCCTCACTACTGTATATAGCCTCACTACTGTATATAGCCTCGCTACTGTATATAGCCTCGCTACTGTATATAGCCTCGCTACTGTATATAGCATCGCTACTGTTATAGCCTCCCTACTGTATATAACCTCTCTACTGTATATAACCTCTCTACTGTATATAGCCTCGCTACTGTATATAGCCTCTACTGTATATAGATCTCTACTGTATATAGCCTCTGCTACTGTATATAGCTCACTACTGTATATAGCCTCTCTACTGTATATAGCCTCTCTACTGTATATAGCCTCTCTACTGTATATAGCCTCTATGTATATAGCCTCTCTACTGTATAATGCCTCTCTACTGTATATAACCTTCTCTACTGTATATATCCTCTACTGTATATAGCCTCTCTACTGTATATAACATCTCTACTGTATATAGCCTCACTACTGTATATAACCTCTCTACTGTATATAACCTCACTACTGTATATAGCCTCTTACTGTATATAGCCTCTCTACTGTATATATCCCCTCTACTGTATATCCCCTCTACTGTATATAACCTCTCTACTGTATACAGCCTCTACTGTATATAGCCTCCTACTGTATATAGCCCTCTACTGTATATAGCCTCTCTACTGTATATAGCCTCTCTACTGTATATAACCTCTCTACTGTATATAACCTCACTACTGTATATATGCCTTCTACTCTATATATCCCCTCTACTGTATATAACCTCTCTACTGTATATAACCTCTCTACTGTATATAACCTCTCTACTGTAAATAGCCTCTCTACTGTATATAGCCTCTCTACTGTCTCTACTCTCTACTGTATATAGCCTCTCAATTGTTCCAAGATGGCGTAGCAGTCAGACGTCTTTGTCCTGTCGTGTCCCTTGTATATATCGTTTTACATCTTTTTCGTCGCATATCCTTTAAAATATTTTGCTAAACCTCAACATCTAAATACTCTCCTGCAACCCGCCTCACCCAATGTGGCGTGTATCTTGCTTTTTTTCCCTAAAGTATTTAGATTTACTTCGGATCTGGAATTCCTCAACTGAAGCTAGCCAGCTAACTACCAGCTATCAGTCAGCAAACCATTGCCAGCGGTCATCAGCTAACTTCAGCTCAGAAAGCTCCCGCCAGTTCGAACAAGGACTCTAATCAGAGCATAACGGACCTGTTATTTAATCCCCGGATCCTACCGCAAACTGAACATTTTCATCTGGACTTCACAACTAGCTAACCGCAATCCCGGATGACTA